>NC_056748.1:579501777-579624277 GCF_019279795.1 Protopterus annectens | reverse complement strand
TGCCAACCAAAGCCCCTAAGGCAAAACAGCATGCCCAACACACTAGTCATAGGTGACTCGATAGTGAGGCACACTGATGTCCCACTCACTAGGTTGAATAAGGAGAAAGTAACAGTCAGCTGCCTGTCAGGTGCCAGGATCCGACACATAACGCATGCATGCAAGTCGTTCAACAACAGGTACAAATATGACTCTGTCATTGTACATGTGGTTGTGAATGACCTGAGACATACCTCCCTGGACTACATGAAAAGAGACATGGAGGAGCTCTCGGATTATGTAGCCTAGGCATGTATGACCCTAGCCCTGAGCAGCATCCTACCATCACCCAGAATGATACCACAGTACAAGCAGAAAATTATTGACTTCAACAATTGGCTAAGTTTCTGGTGTCATTCTAAGAGGATCTAGTATCTGTCTGCCGGGGATGACATAATTGACAGACCTCGATGTTTTGCCAGAGATGGCCTGCATCTGTCACCCCTGGGCTTCTAGATACTGGCCAAGCCTCTTGCCACCCCTATAGTGCCTTTTTTAGGTGGTTTTCCAAAGACCAAATTACCACCGTAAGAGCTACAAACAAATGCGATCTGAGAGTCATGCTGCTCAAAGCTAGAAGTCTAAATCTCAAAATGCACTCACTCAAAGCACTTCTTAAAATGGAGAACATCAACATTTGTGCTGTAACAGAGACCTGGTTCAAGCCAGGAGAAAGCACCTCTGCACTACCAGGGTATAACTCATTCCACACCTTTCGACCCCAGAACTTGGACTGAAGCTCCAAAGGCGGTGGTGTTTCCATATTCATAAAGGATGCACACACTTCCAGACTGGTAGCCCAACATAATGCATCTGAGATACTTCAGGTGCAGCTAACATTGGGTAAGACAGCAATTTAGGTTGTAGCCTGCTATAGGTCCCCAACCATGTCCCAAGACTCAAACTCCATGTTCCTAAGCACACTGGCGAATATTCGGGTCCAACCTAAAACTCTCATACTGGGTGACTTTAACTACCTCTTCATTAACCGGGAAAACTACTCATGCACCATTACACTTGCCCAATGCTTTCTGGAATTCATTAATTCCAATGCCCTGGACCAGCTTGTTCTTATCCCCACTAGAGGTAGCAACATCCTTGACTTGGTCATTACTAACATGGGCGACCTTTGCTCTACACCAGTAGTCAACTCCTCCCTAGTTAGATCCGACCACAAAATAATCACCTTGGAAATCCACATCCCTCCCACCCACCCCCCTCCACAAAGGTAACCACCATGAAAAACTTCTCCAAAGCTAACTTTGGGCTCCTAAAAACAGAGGTGGCTAAATTTACAGCACCCATGCAAATGGAGAATAGTTGCATGACTGCTGAATCATACACCAATGCACTGTATGAACATGTACACAATTGCATGGATTTTGCCATACCGAATAGAACCAAGATGCTCTCCTCCAAAAAAAAAAGGAAGCCAATCTGGTGGTCCCCTGCCATAAACAAACTCTACAACAGAAGGAGGAAACTGATGCAGAATAAGGTGAAGTCCCAAGACTGGAAAAACTCCCTTATCAGCCTCAACAAAAGGTTGAGATCCCTCATCAAAGCCTCTAAAGCTAGCTATGAAAACAGAATTGCAGCAGATAGTAAAGATAACCACAAGGCCTTCTATAGTTATGTAAAGAATCTCCACGGCAATACCCAGATTTTCTCTAAGCTACTGCACAATGGTAACTCCTATACCAAGCCAACAGATATTGCCAATATACTGGCCGACAGATTCAGTGCTAACTTTACCCCTCCCCCCACAAAAGGACCAATCACAATACCAGTAGATTGCCAGGCACCCAGTATTACTGCTGCACAGGTTAAAACAGCACTGTCCAAAGCCAAGAATACAGCTTCTATGGGACCTGACAATATCCCTGGCTGTGTTCTACATGAACTACAGAGTGAACTGGCACCTCACCTGTGTGCCCTTTTCAGTCACAGCCTCACCTCAGGCTTTGTCCCTACCAAATTGCGCACTGCTACAGTCATCCCTCTCGATAAAGTAGGAGTGACTACAGACCCTGGTAATTATCGACCCATTAGCCTGACAAGTCTGATATGCAAAGCTATGGAACACATCATCATGGAGCTAATAAACAAGGATATAGGGAATCTCCAAACTCTGGATCCTACACAGTTTGGTTTTGTGAAGGGTAGATCATGCCTGCTCAACTTGGTCGACTTCTTTGAGTCAGTCAACAGAGCTGTGGATGAAGGCAAGGTGGTTCATACAGCCTATCTTGATCTGGCCAAGGCCTTTGATACTATTCCCCACTCAGGAATCATAGAAAAACTCACTTAGCTAGGCATCAACCCCTATATCACTTGGTGGGTTGCAAACTGACTCACAGATAGAACCCACAGTGTGAAAGCAGCTGACTCCAAGTCAGACTGCCGACCAGTCACGAGTGGAGTGCCACAGGGTTCGGTCCTGGGTCCTCTCCTGTTTGGTATCTACTTCTCTGAAGTCCAGGCCAACATGAAGGGACTCTGGCTGACAAAGACCGTAGACGATTGCAAGTAGTGAGCTATTATTAACTCCCCAAGTGATGTTGACATCCTACACAAAGGCCTCAATGAGACCAACGACTGGTGTCAGAACCATGGCCTTAAGATCAATGCCAAAAAATCTGTCATCATCCCCCTTGGGAAAAACCCGGTTCCCTTGAATTACCATATTGATGGTAGTCCACTGAACACAGAAGGCATTATAAGAGATCTGGGAACACAGGTTGACAGCAACCTCTCTTTTGACCACCACGTTGCCTCTGTGGTCCGAAAGTTCTTCTGTGTGGCACATCTCATTACTAAGGGTTTTGCATCCACCTACTCTTCCCTCATTAGGCCAATCATCGAGTACAATACCCCATTTGGCATGTACCTCACTAGACACCTGCAACAACTGGATAGGCCACAAAAGTACCTCACAAAGAAGATCGTAGGCCTTAAACACTTGTCCTATATAGACAGACTCAAAAAACTCCAACTATTCTCTGTCTCTTATCGCCTACTTAGAGGCGATCTCTGCTTGACTTACAAAGCCATGTCTGACCCAGCTCTGTTAGAAATGCTAAATCTAAAGAAATCCCAATCTCTCTGCACCACACACTCCAGAGACCTCAACCTCATTACCACAATCAACAGAACATGCTGGAGGGACAGGATCATAACGCAGAGACTACCCATGCTATGGAATAGACTTCCCATACATGTCAAACAGAGCACCTCACTGGCCCTCTTCAAGCGAAATCTTGATGAGTGGATGGGAAATAGAAAATTCACCCCAGAGATCACTCCAGTGGCTCTACTCAACAGAGCCACTAGGAACTAAGGTTGGGTGGCACAATGCCAGGGTAATCCTATGGGCTAGTCTTGTAAAGGCTCCAGGACCATTAGCCTAGTACACACCAATAAACCTATGAACCTATGAATGTATGGAATGGAATGAATGAGGGAAGAAACTGCACGTGGCAAAATTTATGAGACAATTTATATAGGGAGAATTTTAATAATGGAAGAACATATCTGAAAATTTTATGTGATTTTTTTCTCTCTTTTCTGGAAGTAGGATGGTGGGAGCGTTATGCCATTATGAGTAATATATATTAGCATTTCATAATGATTGCTCTATTAACATTCTGGAAATGAGGAAAAGAAATTTAAAAGAAAATAAATTATTTATTTACTTTTTGTCTTTGTTTACTGGAAAAGTCCAGCTGGGTAATATCCATTTTCAGTGGAGGCCCAGGGAGAAGCTCTATTTGTTTACATTGCATTATACTTAGTTCCAGTTAAACACAGAGTAGTAACCTTTCTATTTACATTTATACATATACAGTGGATATATTTATATATTCTAAGATTATACAGAGGTAAAAGTTACTAAAGAGAAAGCCCACGTGCATTTTAGTGGATTGTACAGGCAGCAGTTATGTATACAAATAGTTTTGTCATTTCAGTGAGAGGTTGAGAGTATTCTGTTTAAGGACAGTATTTGGAGAGCATCATACAGTGGCCACAAAGGCTTAACCTGGTGATGAGCATGTGCAGGACCAGGATTGGTTAAGGTGTTGTTTAAACAGTGCTTTAAAACTATTAAGTTTGTCAGAGAGTTTTATTTATCTGGGGGTACTATTCCAGAGTTTTTCAATGGACTGGAAATAGAGCGAGTCTCCTGCAACACTATTTATTTGTAAGTAATAAGAATTGTTACTGGAACAGAGGTCTCTTGCTGGACAGGAAGGCAGTAATAAGTTTTGTAGTGCAGGGCATTTTCTGGATAATGAATGAGTTTGTGTGCTGTAGTTAGTTGTGAATATGTTAGGTAGTTGTGCAGTTCAAGGCAGTTTAATTGACAATGGTAGGTCCTATTAGGGAGATTGGTAGGAAATGTAGCTATTTTATTGTAGCAGGAGGCAAGTTTCTTTCTTTGAGTATTGTTTGTTTGGATATGAATGGTATATAAGAGAGGTGGCAGTAAAAGGGTGGTGGCTAGAGATTTTCTTGCAGTATCTGTAAGGAAACCATTGATCCTATAAAGGGAGCCTAGTTTCTGGTGTGTAAATTTAATGATGTGCAGTGTATGCTGGTCATATTTGAGACATATATTTGACAGTATTATTTGCAGGGTTTATGGTAAAAGATTGCTTTTGATATTGACAAATTTTTGGAGTAAAAATCATTAGATTCGTTTCCTTGAGGGTTAGTAGGAGGTTTGATTCTTTGAGCCAGGTTTCTACAGAGGAGAAAGATTTTTGGGTAATATCTTGGATCTTATTTATTGTTGAGGTTTCCGTTATTAATGTTCCATCATCTCTATACTGAACTAAACTAGCATGGTGACTGTTGGTGTGAAGATTATTAATAAATATATTAAATAGGAGAGGACCCAGGATAGATCCTGAGGGACACCTGCAGTAATTGGTTGAAAGATGAGTACATTTGCTGCCATTTAATGGCTTGTTGCCTTCAAGATAGGTAAGTAAAATGATGACAAGAAGTGTTGTGAAAGTCCTATTGAGCAGAGTTGACAGAGCAGTTGCTGGTACGAGACAGTGTCAAATGCCATTGACAAGTCTAAGAACGTGGTGGACACAAGCAAAATATTGTTTCTATGTTGGTAAAATGTACTAGAGCAGTAGTGGCGCTGTGCTGGGGCCTAAAACCATTTTGTGTTTCTGAGAGCAGGTTATATGAGGTTATGTATTACATAAGCTGCATACGGATGCATTTCTCTAGTATTTTGAAATACACTAAGATCCCATTTCCCTGAGCTGGTAACACAGGTAGATGTAAAATATCTCATGCCACTTCAGAAAACAGCAGTCATTGTTTATAAAGCAGAATATTTATACATTTACGTATTTGCATTTTCATTTTCCTGATTTTCATTTTGCTTTTTGCTCTTACACAAAAAGATTTCAACACAATTTCATTAACCTACCACTCTTTTTTCCATATACACATTTTCTGATTTTTATATTAATCGATACTCCTTCTGTTCCTCCTTCCCAAATGAGCAATACACCAGAAAATAACTTTTATCAATTCAATCACAAACCCATTTCTATTTTGTTATATTTTCCATATAATACTATATCCACATCATTAGTAGAAAAATATTTCCGACATAATTTTATAAAACCGTATCCATCTCAAGTGTAAGAAAATGTGCTGTGAAATGTGTTTTGTAAAACACATATTACATGATCTCTCTTCATGTACTACAAAATGTCTTGGTATTCAAATATTTCTTTATATCTCTCCTGTTTCTGCTTTCTTGATATATTATAGATCTATAGTAAAATTTCTGCATAATTCTATTATATCACTGTTTCCTATTTAATGGCATTCACTGTATATTCATCTCCACAGCTTATTTTCTTTATTTTTCTGCATTTGGATACTTTCCTTAAATTTACTACATGCATCTCATAATACTTATTTAATAACGCTATCACTCTGAATCTTTGAAACTTTCAATATTCAGCAAAGGTGCAGGATGCCAAAAATACATTGGGGTTTACCACTCTTCACCCAGCCCATTTCTTTTACATTATTGCTCCTCTTTTTACAAGATTTAACCTTAAACCACAAAATGGCTCAACAATATTTCCAACAATGTTTTTCTTTTTCTAATGTAAACATACATAAATGTATACATTTCCAAAGTATGGTAATCTACAGAGAAATACTGAATGCACGACATAATCCGTCATTCTAAGTGGTTTGCATATGCTTCTCACACCTTCTAAAATCTATTTTCATTATTCATTAATTCCACTTTCTCAAATGTTATACCTATTATTTCTGACAATGAAAACATAAAATTTCCCTTTACTTTCTCACAAAAAACTTACATTTCCCTTTTTTTTATTTTAGTCATACATACTTTGGGCTTACTTTTAATGTATTTATTAGTTTATTTCAATAGTTTGTTAACCAGGTTAATATGCTGATCTCTGTGGATTGTTTACAGCTTCAGCCCTGGAGCAAACAAATAGAAAGAAATTATAAACAGACAAATAATAATTGAGAGAAATAAATAAACACACAGTAGTACATATTTAATACAATACATTTAGTTACAACTTTCTACTATCCAAATCATATCTTTGCAAGAACTCCTGTATAACTTCTATACGGCATCACTGGAGTGAAATTTTACTTCTGCAACCAATAATTCTATGTTAGCTGGCCATGCTCTTTCTTGACTGGCTACATGATTATATTATATGCTTGCAGACAACTTGTAAAGGTTACTTTAGAAACTCAGAACAGGCTAATGCTGGTTAGTAACTACTATAGTTATGCATTTACACAAATGCTTATTTACACAACTCATTGCATTATAGACAAGGATAGTAACATATGTATTCACATATTTATGCTTGGCTCATAGCTGTAGCTTTGTATCATTATGGCTACACATTGCTGAGAATAGATGTGATTTTAGTAGGATATGTTAGGCACCAATTCAGATCTATTCTGTTTCCCTACAACAACTGCACTTATATTTGATAATGAAGTATCCTTTACACACCTTCAAGAAGAGAGCTATTTTTCTAACTTTTTCCATTTTGTTTGGTAATGTGTTTCACGTTACTGTGGTGATTTTTTAAAAGGGTCTTTCTATTTCATCTGTGATGGACCTTGTAGCTGTTGGGTGTTGTACTGCAGATGTGTGTGTTTAAAGATTAGCATTAACCTTCAGTAAAACAGCTGCAGGACAGAGTATTTAGCAAAAAATGTATTTGTGCCTCACTGTTTCCTGTATGGTATCACTATGGTGTTCCCTCTTATATGATCATGAATAAATCTGAGTATTCCATTCTTCAATATTTGACGGATGGCAAGAGTTTACCATGAGTTTAGTCAGCTTAGACAAGTGAGTAGTAGATTTTTCTGGAGATGTGGAATGAGGATATGCTTGGCTGTTGAAGCTTAAGCTTCAGTGGTAAACAGTACGTGATTTTACAAGATTACAAGATTCTTTTAGTAGTGTTAGAACTTTGTCGATGTCTTGCTCTACATGTCTGTCGAAGGAGAGCACATTATCTAACATAATCCCCAAATAACTTTACTTTTCAGTTGATGGCACAGATATTATTTCTGCATCCTTACAGTTTAAAGGCCAAGTTTTACTGAGCCTCTTCAGAGTTCCTAATATCATGGTAATAGATTTTTAGGCATTAACAGAACAGTTGCCAAAGGCCTTGAAAGACATATCCATACAAGTCTTTTACTCAAGCTTCAAAACAAGACTGTTAAGCACTAAATAAAATGTATTTTGCATGGTGATATCAAATAGCCAAATGACATTCCAGAAACACAATCTACATGTATAAAACAGCCATCGTAGCACCATGCAGCAATATTAAAAAGGCTGGAAACTGAAAGGCGAAATATTTGCTTCTTTTACCAGTCTGTGAGCTGTACTTGCAAACATTACTTCTGCCAGCACTAGAAACAGAGTTCCTAAGCAATAAATGTAATGCTTTATGTGTGATTAAGAAACAAATAATATTCATATTTAACAGCCCAAGCCTATAAAGATAGTACAGCAAGCCTTATGTCCTAAGGTACTATAATACATTTAAAATTTACGGTGTTCTCTTACCATTGCTATTCATACACTACAGTTTAGAGGAATATTTTTCAACCACTCCATTTATCATACTGATTTTGTCTCCTTAAGCTTTTATTTTGTTTCATTTCTTTAAAAAACAGTTTTTAGGGTAATTTGTTGTTTCCATTCAGTTTTTAAGGTATAGACTTGTGTATTTTGTTGTAGCCATTCTGAAACAGTAAGCCCTTATATTATTAACCCTCCAAGGTGAAGAGACACTACGTGAACACAAAGTGTCTTCATGCTCAGAATCTTGTCAACATCTAAGTATCATGTTAGGCTAGTCATGCTTGCATGCTAACCACGCATACACTTATAACTGGTAAAGCTGGCAAAATTAGACACTTTAAGGTTAACTTTCAAGCAAAATGCCAAAATGATAATCAACAGCGATTTGCATATTGAAATGAAGCAATTCTTTCTTAAAGGCAACTTTTCATTAAAATGCTGACTAAATTCAAATCATTATTATATAAAAGCATATTTTAAGTGAAGCCCATGCTATAAAAAAACTAATAAAATCACTTATTTAACTTGTTTAAAAGTGGCTGAAGTTTATTGCTTAAATTAAAAATACTTAACATTATTATTATAATAATACAAAAACATGTTTATTATTTTTTTTTTACTTCTATCTAATCTGCTCCCTTTTCTTTTCAGAGTTGAATAACTCTTGTCTATTCTTTCTGCTTTGGGTACATGTAAGAAGATACATTGTTCGTGTTTCTTCCTCACTACATATGATGTCCATATCTGAAACAAATATTTCTGTGTTATTTTCTAACTATGCTGGTTGCTCAATCATTCTTTTTTTAGTTTGCTTACTGCAGTTTTCCATTCTGATTGCAAAGGTATCTATTTTCAAGTATAGTGCCTGGAAAGAAGTCAACATATCTTGAATGCCTTTTTGTTTAACTGTTCACTTGGTTAAGTCTTGAAGTATTAATTTTCTAGGATGACCCTTAGAGTAATATTAGGAGAGTTGTAAAGTAATTACAGAGTATTCATGTGACACAAAGTTTTGACGGTTTACTATCATTTTGTCGATTTCACTGTAGGCAAATTATCATTTCTACAAAATGTAAAAAAGAAAATTCACTACAGCAAATGACAAAAATCTCAAACTCAGAAGTAGTGAATGTTCGAATTCAACATAATTCAACATTCACCACACTTCCCACGAACAGCATTACTGTATGTTGCACAGTAAATAATGTGTTTGCAGGGGGGCACACCCCCTGCTACTTAGATATACAAACTCTGGGATTGCACTACAGTGAGGGAAAGGGTACATTTCCCAATCCTCACTATAGTGCGATCTGCATCAAAATGTAGAAATTCACAACAGCGAATGCTGTATTCTGTTGTAAATTTCTACATTTTGGCATTCGTTTATCCGATTCTACCAAATCAGTAGTTTTGTACTAATGTAAATCACATGAAGTGTGATCGGCAAAATGATAGTAAACTGATTTGACAAAGTTCTAAGAACAATGTAACTCCATTCACTTTTTCAGGTTCTGTGAACACTTCCTGTCAAAATATTAATTTCTCTGTGGAAATAAAAACAATAAGGAGCTGCTACATGGTAGATATCTCTGGAGCATAGTCTCCTTTTCAGGAAGCTTTCTAGCCTAGATCTCTACCTAAAGCAAGAATTACTCCTTGATGTTTGTGGATGCTGTCTCTAGTGAGTCATTCACAATCTTAAGACATATATTTAATCTACTTTTCTCCCCTTCATAAGATTTTGAAAATTTGACCGTTTTCTTTTTAATCATCAGCCACTTTCTATTGTCCCAAGGATCATTTACATCAGAGTACACCCCTAATGTTTACTTCTCTAGGCACTGGCCGAATCTCTAAACCCCTATTACTGTGTTGTGATCACAGGATGGAAGGTGCATCACTTGAAACCTATTTGACCAGTTTAGAATGTTGCCCTTTTAGGCATATCAGAAGTTTTATACACCTTCACTTACCCTCAAAGAATAGTGGCTGAGGTTTATCAGCTGACATCCCCAACAGCCATCACTACAGTTAACCCAGGAACACTAGATTCCCTAGGCATAGCAGAGCTAGTAATTAAATATTCAGTCTCACCTCCCCGTTGACCCTCTGGCTCCAAGACTGGGTAACACTGATGCTATATGCAAAATATTACTTTGGCAGGCCTGTGGATCAGACATACATTTTTATGCATACATACACACACATGTATGTGTGTGTCTGTGCATGTGCGTGATTCACTGACATTTGATCACAGGTTCATTTTACTGACACAGACATCAAGTGATACAAAGATTCAAAATTATATTTGACTGAAAGTACATTTGACTTTAAAGTCATCATACAAACTATCACCTAACTTAACCCTAACTCTAACCCTAACTCCTAAATATTTACACAGACAACCAAAGTATAAACACACACACACACACACACACACACACACACACACACACACACACACACACAGCTAAAGCTATACCCTACTGTAACCCTCACTCACACTCTAACCTGGAAAATCTCACTTTCCTCCACACACGCATATCTTCTCAAATCACTACAGCTGATGTGAGGGTTGATGTCTCCTGATATTGACAATGTAAACAGTTGACTTAAAAGGCAACCACTATACTTTTTCAATAATGTAACCAATTGACACAAAATGCATGCCAAACATAAATATATCTATATCTATATCTATATCTATCTATATATATCTATATATATATATATATATATATAGATATATACAGATACATATATATATATATATATATATATATATATATATATCTATATGGGTCTACTTCAAAACATCAAATACTTTGAAGAGCTCAGTTTTGATGGAAATGAAAATCAAGGAGCTAAGGATTTTTTCTAGGCCATTGGTTAACAATCCATGGAAAAAGGTGCTGTCATTGATTGACACTTTACATCTATAAACTGATATCCTCTGATAAATAATTTGTTGTATTCATATATGACTTATTTCATTTAATATGGTTATTGTTGTCAGGCTGGTGTATATATTGTATATAGTTATTCAATTTATTATTTATAATATGTTATACAATTATATATCATTTTTTGAAAATAAAAAAAATTTCTGAGTAAAACATCAAATACTCACATTATCGAGTCCAACTTCATTGAGCCTGACTTTGTTGAATCTTCATTATATCAAAATCCCAGAATAAAGAAAATGAACTCTGGGAAAGGAACCACATAACCACTAAGACTTAGTGGGGAGCTCCGCCCTCATACTGCCCCTAACTAAATATACCAACTCAGTGATCACACTACAATGGAGGAAAGGCCAGGTTCACCATGCTGGCCATGTCGTTCCTTTCCCAGGGTTCACTTTTTTTGTTCTGGAAGTTCGATATAATGAAGATTCAGTGAAGTCAGATTCGATAATTGAGTATTCGATGTTTCAAAGGGGATCTATATATATATATATATGTGTGTGTGTGTGTGTGTGTGTGTGTGTGTGTGTGTGTGTGTGTGTGTGTGTGTGTGTTTGAGTGTATTTATATAAAAATATATAAAACAGATACATGTGTGTATGGTTATAATATATACATACATATTACACACACACACACACACACACACACACAAACACACACACAATGTAAGTATGTAACATGCTGCTGTATGTGAAACGTGTTAGACAGAGACTGACTCCTAAAACCAAAGATTAAGTAAATATCTATAGTTACATTATAAGAGATATGGCCTAACAGGACTACTGAAAAGACATACAGCATAGTAGAATATTTACACTGCTAGGGACCGCTGACAACATGAATTTGTCTCATTTTCTTGCAAGCACCAAAGCACTGACTGTTCCAGTGTTTTAACATTATGCTGTTAACACTTAAACATGTTTCCATGAATTAATAAACAACACTCTGTCAGTAGACTTCTAAGAACAGACGTATATAAAAGTTCATGTATGCAGGCATTAATTTATCTTAATATTTTTGACAATAGGCATGACTGAACTATTCTTGGATTCATTGCCCTTCCAGTTATTGCACTGATAACTGAATATCTCTTCCAGAGTGCTGATGTATAACCAACATGCGATATTATGATGTACGACTAAATGACAGCAGATTATTAAGTCAACACGTTCAGGACTGAGTACCTTAAGAGGAAGACTAGTGCTTAAGCATAGCAGGCAACATATTTAGCAACAATTAATTTTACTAGCTTTGAGCCTTGAGATTCAGAATGTTCTGTGTAGCATTTTGCTATTCATCCCTAAACACATGTAATGCTGTCATATTTAACTCCAGCTACTAAAGGTGGATGACCTTTAAGACAGCTTTTTTGTGCTTGCTTCTAAGTCACCTACATGAACAAATGAATGCATTATGTAATTTATCCAGCAGTCAAACCAAACAGCACACTGGAAACATACTCTGATAAGGCTGTCTTCTGTCATACTAATTAGTGCCCTGTCAAGCATCTGTTGTAATATTAAGGATGGGAATCTCCTATGTAATTTGCATCACATGTTTTACTGGGGAAGGCCTAGCACTGTGCAATGCAAAAGATGACATTGTATAACTGCAGGTAACATTTTCGGCTCTACAAGCTATTAAAGCAGTGATTTAAAACAGTAGTCAGGTGATAGGAATGTTGAAGAACATAGGTGCAGATAATAACTATGTCTCTCAAAATGTGCATCATCAGCAACATCATAAACACACATGCACTGTGGATGGCAGCTTATAAGAAAGACAGATTTAGGAAACAGAATAAATATTTGATGTAGGCAATAGGAAGAAACAGAAAAAAAGGGTAACCATTTGAAATATCGGGACAAGCTAGACCGAGTCCAGAAAAATGGAGACTAAATGGCCAAAAGAATGGACTTAAATATATTAAGTCCAAGATGGCATTTCTTAGTAAAAACAAAATGAAAACTCCAGCAAAGCTACAACTTCCACTGAGTGACCTCCCAAACCTCTTGTATCAGAGGCACATGGGATATATGCAAATGATCCTTATGAACATCAGGTGTTTCAGCTAATTGGCGATTCTGAATGCCTATGATTTGTTTCGTCATTTTAATGGACAATTTCAGACAAATAAAGTCAAACTCCACTAGCTATATATCCCATGTGCCTCTGATAAAAGAGGTTTGGGAGGTCACTCAGTGGAAGGTATAGCTTTGCTAGAGTTTTCATTTTGTTTTTACTGATTGTTTTTTCAGTGACCTTCTCACTCATTGTTTTAGTTAAGATGGTATTTCTTAGACTATTCCCTTTTCTCCAAGGTATGGTGATCTCGGAGTTGGTATACATAAGTTCGGGGGGGGGGGGTTGGGGTGAGGAAGTTTAAAGGAGAAGAGTGATTTTCAAGATTTGCTCTTCGCCTCTGTTTTTTGGTCTTTTTTGGGATGAGGTTTGTCGCCGCTCAGCGTTTTCAATGCCAACATTTAATATGGAGTGCACAAAAGAGATCAATGTGTTCCCATGCCATTATGTGGTCGCTCTGACTTTTGTGATGAAATAAGATCAGAAGACGTCTGACCCTATTATAAGACAAATAAAGTAAGAAAAAACATGCCAGGAAGGACTGGCAGCTGAGGCAGATTGGAAAATGAGGAACATAAATCCATGTAAATGGTAAGGTTATTATGAAAGGCGAAAATTATGTTGACAACGGCAGGCAAAAGGATCAATTGCAGGGTTATAACAGGAACTGCAAACTAGAAAAAAATTAATGATTGGCCTTTAAAGCATTGAAGAATGTGATCAGTAGCTTGATTGTATTTTGAAAATTCAAAAAGGGCACCATGAAACAAGACTAATTTAAAACTCCTGTTGTCACAGTATAAGCGAACAGTTTCGCAATTTGAAAGAGGACAATATTTTCATACCACATCCCCATCATTGCTTTAAGAACTAATTGAAAATGCACAGTATTTCCATACCACATCCCCATCATTGCTTTAAGAACTAATTGAAAATGCACAGTATTTCCGTACCACATCCCCATCATTGCTTTAAGAACTAATTGAAAATGCACAGTATTTCCGTACCACATCCCCATCATTGCTTTAAGAACTAATTGAAAATGCACAGTATTTCCGTACCACATCCCCATCATTGCTTTAAGAACTAATTGAAAATGCACAGTATTTCCATACCACATCCCCATCATTGCTTTAAGAACTAATTGAAAATGCACAGTATTTCCATACCACATCCCCATCATTGCTTTAAGAACTAATTGAAAATGCACAGTATTTCCATACCACATCCCCATCATTGCTTTAAGAACTAATTGAAAATGCACAGTATTTCCATACCACATCCCCATCATTGCTTTAAGAACTAATTGAAAATGCACAGTATTTCCATACCACATCCCCATCATTGCTTTAAGAACTAATTGAAAATGCACAGTATTTCCGTACCACATCCCCATCATTGCTTTAAGAACTAATTGAAAATGCACAGTATTTCCATACCACATCCCCATCATTGCTTTAAGAACTAATTGAAAATGCACAGTATTTCCATACCACATCCCCATCATTGCTTTAAGAACTAATTGAAAATGCACAGTATTTCCATACCACATCCCCATCATTGCTTTAAGAACTAATTGAAAATGCACAGTATTTCCATACCACATCCCCATCATTGCTTTAAGAACTAATTGAAAATGCACAGTATTTCCATACCACATCCCCATCATTGCTTTAAGAACTAATTGAAAATGCACAGTATTTCCATACCACATCCCCATCATTGCTTTAAGAACTAATTGAAAATGCACAGTATTTCCATACCACATCCCCATCATTGCTTTAAGAACTAATTGAAAATGCACAGTATTTCCATACCACATCCCCATCATTGCTTTAAGAACTAATTGAAAATGCACAGTATTTCCATACCACATCCCCATCATTGCTTTAAGAACTAATTGAAAATGCACAGTATTTCCGTACCACATCCCCATCATTGCTTTAAGAACCAATTGAAAATGCACAGTATTTCCGTACCACATCCCCATCATTGCTTTAAGAACTAATTGAAAATGCACAGTATTTCCATACCACATCCCCATCATTGCTTTAAGAACTAATTGAAAATGCACAGTATTTCCATACCACATCCCCATCATTGCTTTAAGAACTAATTGAAAATGCACAGTATTTCCATACCACATCCCCATCATTGCTTTAAGAACTAATTGAAAATGCACAGTATTTCCATACCACATCCCCATCATTGCTTTAAGAACTAATTGAAAATGCACAGTATTTCCATACCACATCCCCATCATTGCTTTAAGAACTAATTGAAAATGCACAGTATTTCCATACCACATCCCCATCATTGCTTTAAGAACTAATTGAAAATGCACAGTATTTCCATACCACATCCCCATCATTGCTTTAAGAACTAATTGAAAATGCACAGTATTTCCATACCACATCCCCATCATTGCTTTAAGAACTAATTGAAAATGCACAGTATTTCCATACCACATCCCCATCATTGCTTTAAGAACTAATTGAAAATGCACAGTATTTCCATACCACATCCCCATCATTGCTTTAAGAACTAATTGAAAATGCACAGTATTTCCATACCACATCCCCATCATTGTTTTAAGAACTGTATACTCTCAGTCTCCTAATCCAAAAGCAATCATCCCTTTAGCTTCCCACTAGCAACCCAAGATCACAATGTTTCAGCAATGACTCCATTCTTGGCTATGTACATTAATTCACTATCTGAGAATATATGCTTAAATTTCTCTAGCTAACAGGCTAGTTCCTTGTTTTAGGTAGATGGACTCACCTAGGATTATGACTCACTTAAACATAACCACACATACCTGATATTTTTTAAGTGCTGTAATTAATTAAATCGTTTATTTTTTAAGACACAGGGCTTTGGGGAAGACATTACATTTTTTTTAATTTATTTTTGGTCAGGGCCAATAACATCTAGCTCCTGTCTGTCCGTATTGCATCCTACCACAAACTACATTCTTGACAACTTTCCAGAGTGACCCGTGCCAACAAGGCACCTGATCATGGAGTGATTCTCTCCATGTCAGGCTTGATAGGTTAGAGGCTTGCCAGCAAGTTAAGTGGGTTGGAGCAGGCAGGTGTTGTCATATTGTGGCTCACAGTGTTTTTACTAGTCCTTTCAATCTCTCCCTCATGTACTTGTCAAACATATGGCTAAGCAGGCAACAGTGAGCAACTTTGGGTGTGTGCCTATCTTTTGTCCACAGAATAGCAACTTCTTATTAAGTTCTCCCACTCGCTCAGCCTGACATAATTTCTTTCTGTTTCAGCTTTGCCTAGAGCTGCACTAGAGAAACATCCAGTGTGATGTCTTCCCCCAGAGCCAGGCATGCTCTTCCTTTCTATCTGTCTCATCAAGTGTCTGAGCTGCTAATCAAACTCATATCACCTGGAGTGTAATCTTTATCATTCTAGTCCAGCACAGAGGCTTGGTGAAAATGCTACATAAAAAAAAAAAATATATATATATATATATATATATATAGATCTACCTGACAACACCGACGTACTACAACACCGACAATGAAATCACCGACACCACATAACCGAAAGTTCACAAACACGAAACCTCACATGCCCGACACACCACAATCCCAACAATCAGCAAACAAAACAAATCCCCTGTCCAAAAAGCACACACACAACACAAGCACACCAAAATCCTTACAAACCCACACTAAACCTTACATACACAACTATCTATAACCTTAACCCAAACCCTAACCCTAAGGTCTGTCACTATCGCACACTCACCTAACCCGCTTTCTAACCTAACTCACTTAACCGCCCTAACCCTAAAGACTGTCACTATCGCACACTCACCTAACCTGCCCTAACCCTAACTCACTTAACCCGCCCCTAACCCTAAAGACTGTCACTATCGCACACTCACCTAACCCGCGCCCTAATCCTAACTCACTTAACCCACCCCTATCCCTAGAGTCTGTCAATATCGCACACTTACCTTACTCGCACCCTAAACCTAACGTCCATCACTACCGCATACTTACACAGCCTTTTCACATGTCAGTGTTCTCAGCGTCGGGGTTTTCATCCATCGGTCATCTCAGTTTTCGATCTTCTGGTGTCAGTGTTCTCATCGTCGGCATTGTCAGCTTTCGGCATTGTCAGGTAGACCCATACATATATATATATATATATATATATATATATATATATATATATATATACTTACATACTAGTCAAATGACAAATGTTTGGACAACATATGGAAACCATTTATACTTCACAAAAAAATTTTTTTTTTAAGTTTTTATTGGATTTTCATTTTGTAAAATAATCACAACAATATTTACAGTCAGAAATTTGTGAGCATAATAAGTGAAAAAAAAAATCAACTAATCCTTGCACACAAGAGACAAAAACTACTATTTACAGGAGTGTCCATTAACCATCAAGTCATTCAAAGTATTATACCTTACATTGAATGTAAAATGCAGTTATTTTTGCTTGACAAGCAGATCTCTAAGTTTTGTCCATGCATTGTAGTGAGGAAATCCTGGTTGTTCTTGACTATTGTAATGATAAAAACACCTTGCACCATCCATAGTCCTACTCCTGGTGCTTAATTAATTTCTTTGACATGTGTAACTACCAGAAACTAGGCAATGTTCTATAGCTACTGGTTTGAATAAAAAGAAGTTATGTCTTACCATAATGTTCCATCTGTGTTGTTGGTCTTCACAAATCCTTGACATTGGTTTTGGTTTGAGAACCTCAGAACTGACTCAGCCATATCTTCCAGCTCGTGGTCTCCAAACTCGAACCAGGCACTACCCATAATGCTCCTCTCTGAAGTCACCTCAGATTGAGTTTTCTCAAGAAATTAGCAGATAGAAAGGTAGATAACAATTGTGGTCATGTAAATATGATATTGATTGAGGCCATATATGAGTCCTTAAAAAGGAAACTAGCTAAGGAAAAATCTGGTCTACTAATAGACTTAGGATGGGGGAAGGAGGGTGGGTAGAGTTGTACAAAGATTTATGGTGTAGTCTCTTGCTTGTTCTAACAGATGTCTGATGGTAGCAGTAAGGAGCCAGTTATCAAGATATGGAAAGACTCGAAAACCTTGTAGTCTGAGGTGAGCTGCAACCACTGCCATGCATTTGGTGAACACCCTGGGGGCTGTGATGAGGCCAAAGGACAGTGCTCTGAATTGCAATTGACTGTCTCCTAGCCAGAAGCATAGAAACCTCCTGGATCTTTTTTCCATTTTTATGTGGTATAAGCATCTTGGAGATCTATAGAGCACATCCAGTTTTCTTTTTCCAAGAAAGGAAGTATCACCTGAACTGAGACCATCTGGAATTTGGTTTGGCAGACTGCCTTGTTGAACTGGCTATCCAGAATGGGTCTCCAGTTCTGTTTTTTTGGGCACTAAAAAGAATCTTGAGTAAACCCCAGATCCTATTTGATCTGGTGAGACTGTTTCGATTGTCGAGCTGTTTTTGAATTTCTAATACTGCTTTTTCCCTTTAATTGGGTGGAACATCTGGGAGCCTTTTTTGGGTTGTACTCATAACTGGAATTTTGTAACCTCTGGATATTATTCCCTGCACCCATTTGTCCGAAGTTATCAATTGCTAGGCAAGTTGGTGCAGGGATAATCTTCCCCTGACTACCTCCAGAGGAAAGTATTCAGGCCCCTGTTCAGGGATGCTGATAGGAAGTTCCAGAGAAGGATTCTCTGGACCCCTGATTTTGCAGTCCATTTCTGCCCCTATGGTGGCATCTTCCATTACTTCACCCTCTACCCTGGGGGAAGTTTTTGCCTCGTGAGTCTTGGAAAGGCCCTTTGGATTTTTTAAACCATAGTCTTCCACTTCCTTGGTTCCTAGAATAAGGTCTCTGAGGAGTGGAGAAACATATGCCTACAGCAGATAGGGTCTTGCCATCTTTCTCACATCTGGCTAGGGTGTCTTTTACCTTATGGGCAAAAAAGGTAGATCCGTCAAAAGAAGCACTGACGAATGATGTTTTAAATGGCTCCACAAAATCATACAAGCGCATCCAGGAATTCCTTCTAATGGCTATGCCTGAACCCGCTGCTCTAGTCATCCCTTCAGCTGTGTGGGCAATGAGCCTCATTGATGAATTGGAGAAGGAATCAAGGGTTGCAAGCTGAGAGGAAACTTTGTCATGGACCCCTACAGGCACTGCTCCTGAGAGAGTATTTGAAAGCTCTTTGATCAAGTCTCTCAGTAATCTAGTAAAGTGTGCCACATAATTCAAGGCCCAAAGGTCATTGAAGCATAAACATGCTTTCCAAATCTATCCAAAGTCCTAGACTCCTTGTTAGGAAGATGGATAGTTGAACTCTCTTCAGTGAGTTCCTTTTTGGTGGCAGCCACTATCATCATGGTGTCAACAGGAATCCCTTTTGACCAATGAGGCTCATCCTTCGGGGCCAATAATATACGGTCGGGTCTCTTGCGAATTGGGTCTATGGAGTCAGTCATCTTCCACACCCACTGAGCGGGTAGTTTAATAAGATCATCAGCGAGTGGAGAGATCCAAGAAGTAGAGGGCTGGGCACAAAAAGCCTTCAGGTATACTGATTCCTCTGAGGAAGGTTGAATAGTGGACCAGCCACCCCTCTGTTTCAGGATTTCTAGGATGTCCCCGAAGGAAACATCATCAGGGGGTGATCTGGGGGAACCTTCCCCCTCATCAAATCAGTATCTTCAGTGAAGGACTCTTCTGGAGAGTCCAAGTGCTTCCTCTTGCACTTCTTCTTCGCAGAGACTTTAGCGGGGGGATGATCCGGGGAAGTGTCCAAAGAGGAGACCACTAAAGTGGGAGACACCTGTGACTTTTGTGCCCTATGTTCTGGGGATGAGACTGATGGAAGCTCAGGCCAAGAGGAAGTAGAAATCTGTCCTGACAGGGATGGCAAAACTGAGAGTCCTGAATGGACAATGCCTTCTCCATTATACTAAAGGCTGCCCCCCCCCCATAGAAGGATAGGAGCCCAGAACCAAAATGGACTCCTTCAGAATCAGGGTCACACCCTGCACCAAGGAGGCAGCCCCTGGAACAGAAGCCTGGATCAATCCTACAAAGACCAAGGTACCAAGGGACATGGACAGTTCTGAAGGAAATTAAATCAATCCAAACTCCTCGGACCCGACCAGAGAATTATGACACCAGAAGCCTTCCGGTGCTGAAGGCTCAGAGGAACTCAAGACAACTCTCGGAACCAGAGAAGAGGATGCTACTGATACTGAAACAGTCAATGCCAGAGGAGTCAGAACAGAGGGCTCCAAGGTCTCGATAGGAGTTGGAGGAGGAAGGTATAAAGGAGTCATAGCTAAGTTAGTTCCAGGACCAATGTGGCTAGGAACTGAGGGTAATCCTCTGGCCATCAGGAGCTGATCCACGAGTCTCAAAATATCAGCTTCGGAAAGACTCTTCGTAGAACAGATAGAAAATGAGGAGGGAGATTTTGGGGGTCTCAATTCCACAAAGGGTCTAGGTTGCAGATCTTTAAAGGGTCAATGGAGGGAGAATATTTGGTTCTTGGTAGTTGTGGTAGCTTTGGCACGGAGGAATCTGTCAGTGCAGAAGAAGATGTTTTTAGTTCAGAAGAGCGCTTGTGTCTGGAACCAGATAAATCCTCCTGTGCCGAGGAACTCTTCGGTACTGAGGTTGACTTAGGCATTTTCTTAGATGGTTCCGAGGACCTTGGAACTGAAGAAAGCCTTTTATTCAAAACTGAAGAAGAAGATGAAGAAGAATTGCTAGCTTCAACTCTAGACTCAGATAAGGCCTCATCAAATCCTGTTTTAAGAAGTTCCTTTAATATTAACTTGTTTTTCCTTTCAGACAGGGCTCGTGTAGAGAACCCGTGATAAATTGAGCAGTCTTCCTGCAAGTGAAGCTTTCCCAGGCAATACACACAGAAGGTGTGACTGCCAGAATTAGGTATCTTGCCTTCACATTTCTGGCACCTTTTAAAGCCTGAGGTGCTTTTAACAGATTTAACAGGAGACGGTTGTTTTTTTTTGGTGAGCCATTATAATGAAAATAGCTGTCAAACAGTCAGCCAGGCAAGAAGGACAGAGAGAAGAAGCAAAGAAATTTTTTTTTTTTTTTTTGTAGATTAAAGCTAGGAGATACCAATGATAGTATTTTAGAATAACTAAACAGGTACTAAGGAATAGAAGAAAGTACCAGCAATGGTACTTAAACACTACCAATGGCAAGAGAGGGAAAGAAACAGAATAAACAGTTACATTAAGGTTAAGAGGAGTGGATAGATAGCATAAGAGGAGCTAGATAGGAATTTGTTAAAAAAAGGAATAAGGAAGAACTTTAAAGAGTTAGAAAAATAGAAAAATAACTCACTGTTATAGCCAAGTCTGGAGAGGAGGAAACTAACGCATCTGGTCTGAGAAGCGACAAACGAGATCTGAGGTAACTTTAGACAGGAGCATTATGGGTAGTGCTTGGCTTGAGAGTTTGGAGAGCGTGAGCTAGATGATATAGCTGAGTTGGTTCTGAGGTTCGGAACCTAACCCACTGTCAAGGATTGGGTGAAGACTGACAACATTAGATCAACTTTTAAACCATAAGCAGTTGATCTACAAATGCCTTTTAAATGATGACATAATTAATTCTTCAAGCCACTGATAGCTGTAGAGAACAAACCTTGATGTTAATATATTTTTTTTTAAATATTTTTATTCATTTCCAAAAACAAGAAAACATGAATGCAGGTTATTTATGACAATGAAGTATTTACAAATTATTTAAAAAGGTAGGCTAAAACCTCTAAACAGATATCAAACATTAAAACCAAAATAAAGTATTTACAAGGGTGTCTATTGTTGACATATAATTGACTTTCTATACAATTGTTTCCTGATTATAATCTGCTGCAGTCATTATTCTCCAGTATTTCAGTTACTTTTTGCCATGCTATGTATAATGATGTAGCTCTTTCAGTTCTTCCTTTAATAGTGTTCATTTCCAATTGCGATACTGCTGACACCATATTCATGAATTGCTTAAAAGTTGGAGAAGCTTTGGATTTCCAGTTTGATGTAATGTTCTTGATGTTAATATTGATGGGTACCAAAATTAAAAAAATACTCCGATAGTTTGAGAAAAAAAATTACTCCATTTTGACAGTAGATACTGAAGCATTGCTAAATAAATAAGCATCAGACATTTATGTTCTTAGCTTTCCTGATATGTGCATTTTAAAGGACTTAAGGACACAATCGATTGCTTGCAGAATGCCTACAGAATCTGTGTGTCACACAGCCTAGCAAGTTGGATTACTCTAATACTGCAGGTTAACCAAGAGATTCATAATCACAGGTTTGTCAGATAGCAATCTCTACCATTTTTTGTTATATTATCCCTATTTATGTATATTTTGGTAAGCGGATTTTTTGCAGAAATCCAGACAGAGATTCAGTATATACAAATGATAATAATTTTGAAACAAAATAGTACATAATGATCATAACAGTTTGATACATATCTATACAATAAGGAAGGTCACAGCAGCATGACAGATGCATTAACATCAGAAATATATAACTGTAAAGTGGTTGATAGGGTACAGAATCTGCTAATTGTGCACTACAGTATTAATATGCTGGAGAAAGAAGTCTGACATTACATTTTAGGGTTGACATACATAAATACGTGCATATGTGCATACGTGTATGCATGCATGTAAATACGGCCTAGTACCTTACTACAGCTGCATGATTACACTTAATGATATATAACGTACAAGTTCATTTAAAAAAAAAAAACTCACTTTAGTAAAAAAAAAAAAAAGAACCTGAATGAAGTAAATGGTAAAAAATGGCAAGTATCTTAGCAGAGACTTACAAAAGATATGACGTGTTATCCATGAACGTTCTCTAAATCACAATATGCAGTTATAAATTTGGCTGCTAAATATATACCTAAAGTGGTAACATGAAGTGATGAGAAGTAATATGATAAAGTGGGAAATAAAAGCACTTAAACACAGTACAATGATATACTCTGAATGACAGGGACTGTTGAACAGAATAGTGACATTCGGAAATAATGTTTCTAATAGAATATTTCCAACAATAAAGCAAAGGGAAGCAAAAAACAGACTGCAGCACGGAGAAATAAAATGGTTACATCTTATTTTCAGTACTGGAGTGACCTACTCAAAATATTTTTATCATTTGCTTCAATTCTTCACTGAATGGAAGAAAAAAATATAAATAAAAAACTGTTAGATTATGCATGCTATACAGAAGAGTTCATGGCAGGACTGGCCCAATTCAACTTCATAAAGCTGTAGCAATGTCAGGGAACTTAACTCCCTTACTGGCAACAGAGAACAACAGTTAGGACTTTAAACCAATGCAAATTTTATATCTGTCCCTCTTGCATGACTCATGCATTCATAAGATCAGATTGTCTGTTGTTTTATCACCTATCTAGACACCTTAGGTTTTGTGGACATAGTTACATTAATTAAAGTCAAAGTGTTCTGGTCTAATTTAGTGAAAGATTTACATATTTTAGTTGCTCATTTTTAAATAGAAATGCAGATCAAGTGGAAAGAAAAGTATTTTCTGGTTTCCTGGAGCCTAATTTACTCTTCCATTTTTATGAGCTAAGCCTGTTTTCTGCGATGTTGTGAATCACCCAGTTCACTAAAGTAGCTTGGCGTACTGTCATTGAGTTACACTGAAATTTATTGATTTGCTGTTCAGTACTGCACTCATTGTCACTCGCAGCACAATTATCTTTCTCTGTAACATGAACTGATTAATGATGTTAGAGCAGTTCCAGTTTTAAATAGTTCTCAGCTTTACTGAACAGGGTTGTCAGGAGCAAATGTTTGGTGTATTTCCATTATAGGCATGTGTGTTTAAGCAGGACAGCTGAAAATGGCATGATGATTTTCAAGCAGGCAGAAGAAGATAGTAGTTGGATGTCAGGACAGGAGGAACAAGGTGTGTGTGCGTGTGTTTGTGTCTGCTTGTCTATGTGCATGTGTGCTACTTTTGAGAAAGAGCATCAGGGACAGAGGGAAAGGGAAAAAGCAGCTATATAATTATTGTATTATTAGAGCTAGTTATAGAGTAATATATCTAATGTGGGTCCTACCATTTGCCCTGTCTGCTATACTTGTAACAATTAAGGGATTGAAACTAACACATAGAAAATTAGAAAATGTTAGCTCAGAGAGGTCTTATTTTATCACCAGCACAGAACAATCCATACAATGTTTTAAAGTTCAAAAAATTATATGCTAAAGAAACACTAATTAACAGAAGAGAACAACAAAACTGGGAACAGTTCAAAATAATGCTGATGAAGACCAGAAAGCAATGGCTATATCATGCATAGAGCATGCCTATGGGATGCCTAAACAAAAGCAACAGCAGATTTAGGTTATTACATGCATACCTCACTGCATTTCTTTGCAGAATTTGGACATGGTTCTTAGAAGTAATTATATCCTATTTGACAAAAAATATCATCTAAAAAAACAAGGAGTGGCAATGAGCTCTGCCTGTGGTGGTTTTTACGCTAACATAGTCATGTTAGAATGGGAGAAACATTATCTTAGACCATCAAGGTTTTTCACATTTTGCCATACATATATTTGATACCTGGATGATATTTGTATTCTGTGGGAGGAGCCAAGGGATCAACTCCCCCTTTTTATGGAATACATCAACACAACAACATCATTTTTGAAATTTACTTATACCATCAAGGAGAATGACATCCCTTATTTGGACATTCTTCTTATTAAAGATTCCCAACATCAGAGATTTGTGGCAGAAATATTCCGGAAGGAAACATATTCCAACTGTTTCCTTCATTTTGACAGTTGCCATCCTTTTTCACAAAAGCATGCAGTTGTGAAGGGGCAATTTGTACGTGCCGCACGCATGGTTACTTTATGGGAATCCTTTGTTATTGAATGTCATACACCTAATGATATGTTTTCCACAAGAGAGTACCCCTTGCAGCTGATTAAGAACATCATGAGTGAAGTCATGCACCTATCTTAGGAACCCGGTTGTCTTATCAGGTCAACTAAGAGGTTCCCTTTCGAGTGGACACTGTTGAACATTCTGATCATAATTTATTCACACCTCACCCTCTGGAATTAGGACACATTGAGAGTGTACATCCTATTAATAGGCAGTTTATGACTCAACCCACTAATTACAAGTCTAGTTTTTCCACTACTTTTTTGTGTGAGTCCCCTTTAGTTAAAGAGATACTAATTAAGAATTGGAACTTATTAACTGCTGAAAAAGAAGTTACAGACATTGTAGGTGACAAACCTGTCTGTATTTTTAGGAAGGGTGCCAATCTGAAGTATTTATTTGAACATTCATCTATGCCATGTAGCAACAGGCAAATGTTTAAATGTGGGGCATGTAAATTCTGCTCATACATTCTTGAGGTTAGTGAGTGTGTTGTTAACAACACCGAGGTTAGGATTCCTGGGAGATATTGTTGTCTGACAGAAAGAGTTGTATATTGTGCAATTTGTTCCATTTGTTCCTGTTTTTATGTCGGGAAAACCAAACATAAACTTAAGAACAGGATTAGTGAGCATGTTAGGAATATTAGAGATGAATGTGATTTTAATGCATTGGCAAAACATGTTAAGGTGAATGAGGGACACCATTTTAAGTTTATCATTTTAGAAGTTCAAAAAACAATAGAGATGGGGGCAGCCTGGCCTTACCTTCTAGAAAGGGCTGAATTGATTTGGCATCTACAACTGGACACTGTACATTGGCCAGGTTTAAATGACAGTATGTCTATTTGTAGTCTGCTAAAGTTAAAGGCACTTAAAATACGAATACTTTTATTGTTTATATTTTGCATATATATATATATTTTTTTCATATTACATATTTATTGTTTGCACCAATAGTTTTCAATGCTTGGTAGTTTAATGTGATTTACGTTCTAATTTTAAAACATACATACATATTTATTTTACAAAAATTTTTAAAGATTATTACTATCATTATTATTTGTTGTTTTTTACGACCACCATAGTTTACTTGCTGATGGTGGGGTGTTGACATATGAGTTTTATGCATTTCTGCACTTCCTGCTTTCCCTATGACTATTGCTGCAGGGCTTAGGGTTTAATGAAGTGTTTGTTAAGGGTATGTGTAATACTTTAAAATTGGAATGGGAAGTGATGTCATTTATTTAAGCTTATTTATTTCATGCTACTGACTTTTTAAATTTGTATCTGATGAAGTTCCTGATCAAATGTAACTGGGATGAAAGCACTTATACTTATGGATTAATAAAGTGATTTTGAGTGGATTTCCAGCTTGTGTTCTGCTATTTGTGACAATCTTTTTTTGTGCTTGTGGTTTTCCTGATTGGTTTCTAAGTATCTTTAGGTTATGCTACCGGTATTTAGCATGAATTTTATTATACAACAAAAATAGTTTAAAAAATACAATACATTTGTAGTGCTTGATAATGTTCATCTCCCAGTCTCCACCACCACACTTCCTGTACAGCTGTGTAAATACAAATGGATTAAGTTGCCATTTTTTTTTGGTTTGTTATACTACCATGGCCCCACTAACTATGGCTGTAATTGTTTTACTATGGAAGGATTATGTATAAACGTAATAGAGGGCAGACATTGTAAAAGAATGAGGAGTGCACTCGGTGGTTTGGCTGTACCTCAAACAGCATAGATTGATCAAGGAGCCATCTCATTCATTTCAAAATACCAGTGCTGAACTTCCTGACAACAGTTTTCTCACAGGAAACAATCATCAGTGTGCACCAGCAATGATTACCTTTTTTTTTTCTTTTTTTTCAACTTTGTTTTGTGTCTGTGGGACTGGGGCATCAGAATATACAAGTTTATATATGGAGGCTTGTTCCTCTTCAAAAATGATTATTTTTAATTTTTTGTGAGGATGAGTCCTCTGGCTGTTTAACTTGGCAGTTTGGGTCCTTATCAACTTTGGCTTTGTGGACACATAGTGAATGAATGCTTCAGTTACCCTGACCTATTTACTTATCCAGTAAGAACATGTGCTGATTATGCATTCTGTAAATATGCACCAACAATTGAATTATGATTAGGGAAGCAGGTCCTAAGTCAAAGTGCTTTGGTAGAATAAAATGTTTTATCAGGAAGCCAATCTTTACCTGAATTTATTAATCACCAACAGAGTACTTGGCAGAAGAAAAATGATGTATGTTTCACAATTTTGCCATGAAGTAATATTTCTTAAACCAAAATGCTCATATGTGAGTAGAGGTGCCAGGAAACTGAAAGACTCAAATCACTGTTTTCCCAGTCCCCTTCAATAAACACATCACACCGAATGACGTTTGACAACCGTCATTAAGCTTCCAAACATAACTTTGTTAACCAATATTTATTAATTACCACTGAAACATAGTGCAACTGATTTAATCACAGCATGAACGTCCAAGTAATTTTGATCAGGACAGCGTGACTTCACTCATCCTAACCCAGTAAGCAGTGTCCATACTCCCACTCACTTACTTTACTTATGAAGCAGCGTCCCACCACTCACTTCATTTACCATATAATTAATTGCACATCCAACCAATAAGCAGAGTCCTTACCTCCACTCACTTATTTAATTTGTCAAGCAGCCTCCAGCTGCTGACTTTCCTTTCCCAACTCATTCAAATGAACTCCAACACCACAGGGGGAACAGAAGAGGGCAAGCATGTCCCTCTTCTCTGCCCTACCAGGACTATTAAAATAACCGCAATTCCCACTATTCCGCCTAAACAGGAAGGATGGGTGGGGAGCAAGTTCACACAAAAAATGTGATTCCCTACCCAGTTACACTTAAATAAACACTTAAGCACCTCCTTACCATTACCTCATTTCCTCGCTATCACCCCTCATTCCCATTTAACCCTTTCATCCTCCCTTACCCTGTTAACTCCCACTAATCTATTTATCAAAGCCCCCTCTGAAGATGTCCCTGGACAAATTGGTTTGTTACCAAACCTCATTTGTCCTGGTCCCCTTCAATAAACACATCACACCGAATGATGTTTGACGACCTTTATTAAGCTACCAAACATAACTTTATTAACCAATATTTATTAATTACCACTGAAACATAGTGTATCTGATTTAATCACAGCATAAACGTCCATGTAATGTTGAGCAGAACAGGGTGACCTCACTCATCCTGATGCAGTAAATAGCATCCGTACCTCCACTTTCTTACTTTACTTATGAAGCAGCATCCCACCACTCACTTAATTTACCATATAATGAATTGCACATTCAACCAATAAGCAGAGTCCTTACCTCCACTAGCTTATTTAATTTGTCAAGCAGCCTCCCACTGCTGACTTTCCTTTCCTATCTCATTGAAATGAACATCCAACACCAGAGGGGGAAGAGAAGAGGGCAAGCCTATCCCTCTTCTCTGCCCATCAGCATGACCAGGTTGTTCACCCTCCCTCCAACCAAAATGACCAACAACCTGATTATCCATAAAATGGGGGGGGGGGGTGGAGCCAAACATCATTTGGTGTACTCCAATCTTCACTAACGAAACTGGATCCCTGTCATCACCTCACACAGCCTTATGATATAAAGCAAATTGCCTAATTGGCTGACCTTAACCAATGATCCTTCTCCAGTGCTAAAGTAATAACCATAAACTTGCATAACCTCTGTATATTAACTACATTCTCACTTATCCTGACTACCAAAAGAAACTTCATAATGACTCCCAGGTCATTATCTGCCAAACATACCACCATAAGACTAAACTCCATGCCATGCAAATCCACACAAGGCAACTGCAAACCGTCAGGCATAAGTGCAGCCCTATTTTACACCAATGTATATAATAACCAAAATTAAACTTCTACAAAATCAATTGAATAACAATCCTGCCATCACATCAGCTATCCATTATAAGCAATAATATTTAACGATTATAGCATCTGCTGCTTTCTTAACCAACCTTAGAATGACTTCAATATCTCCATAAATAAATGCACATGAACTGTAGCACAATAAATCTCCAATTACCAATGCCATCCCATGCAATAAAACCCATCTTGACCATTGTCCATGTCTGTCAGTCTTCACACTATAATACTAACCCAACCCTTCAAACCAATAAACCACAACCAAAATTAAGGAAGTTCACAACCTTGTTCCCTTGCAAATGTACTAAACCCGTCTAAGTTTCCCTAGACTAACTGAACTTCCATATCTTATTCCACTACCTAAACAATATGCAATCTATCCCAAACTCTTTCCCACAGGCAGTTGCAACACAATTTTAACCAATCTAAAACACTAAACCATGTCCCTTCCTCATAAAAGGTACCCCAAACTCCTACAACAAGCCTCTAAACCTAACAATCTGACACCTTGTCAAGCAACACAATGCCACAGCCCATGCCACTGCCATAATAAACAGATATAAGTGAACCCTAATCCCCAACAACTCCCACTAAATCCCCTATGCCAGATTAAATTGAAATTCCAAATATCTAACATCCCCCCAATCATTATTCTTTCCTGACGTCCAACAATACAAAAAACAACCTCCCACATTATGGCCCCAACCCAACATCACCTAACACAGTTATAAACAACTGTAAATCCCCATAAACAGTCTTATACATTAGCCAAAAGACCGCCCCACCAAAAAAGTCCAAAAGGGACCAAAACGGTAAAACAATGCACCAAGTTACTAACCCTCACCCAAAAATACCCAAGCAAACTAGATAATATACAACCTCAAGGGCCCAAAAGGCTGAACAGCCTTAATCTGATGCTTATCCTTGGCTTCCCCTTTGCAGCTTCTTCTTCCGTAAGTTACCTCGAATATGGTAAGAAATTAAAACATAGCCTACATCAGCAAGGAACCCCAAAACAATGCCTTGCTGAAACTTTCTAACTTCTACTTAAACAAAAAAGCACCCAGTACCTCACCTATTCCCTACTCTTAAGTCCTACATTTACCGAATCACCCCCTTTCAACCCAAAGCACAGGTTAAATGGTACACGTAATACTCCTTCTAAAGACCTTAAACTGGTATGTGACAGTAGTAGAACCTGCTGCAAGTTCATGCCAAATATGTGATTCCCTACCCAGTTACACTTGCATAAACCCCTTAAGCCCCTCCCTACATTACCTCATTTCCTCCCTACCATCTCTCATTCCCATTTAACCCTTTCATCCCCCTTACCCTGTTAACTCCCACTAATCTATTTATCTAAACCCCATCTGAAGATGTCCCTGGACAAATTGGTTTGTTATCAAACCTCATTTACTTTACATTCTGTATTCTTAGAACGTATTCTTGTAAGGAATTGGACTGATGGGATTTATGTCTGAAAGTGACAGCACTGTCGGTTTTAGATTGTTTGGCCTTAAGTAATAACTGCAGAATATTAAGCTATGAATTGCTAATGTCCTTCCTGTAGTCCAGAGTTTAATTCCCTTAGTTTCATTTCCATATTATGTGACTCTCAGCAAGTCACTTAACCAAACAGTACCCCTGGGCTGAGTGTGAAAAAATAGTGCTTGTTGAACAGTACTTTAGTCAAGTTAGAATTAATTACAAATAAATAAATATACAGACAACTGCCATAAGTAAACACTAGTTTTTTCAGTTGACTTTCTCTATAGCTTGATCACTAACTCACCAGTAGATATTCGTCATTTTATAAATTAATTTCCTACAACTTGTTAGAGTTTGATGGTAGTATTATAGTATAACACTAGGTTACTGATGCAAGGGGCCTTTTTAAGCCTAGTCATGCTTCCCAATAACATTTGATAGGTGTGGGCTCCCAAGGTTTTGGTGGGGTATATATACCTGGACATGGATGACCAAGCATTTACAAGCTTCCCCTGTCTAACAGAGACATTGGTAGCAGACTAGTGATCCAAGTTTCACGTGAGTAAGTGTAGGGATAAACTCTGCTTCACATGAATGAGAATCCTATTCCAGAGAAGGGGGAACCTTCGAGACAAATACCTGCCTCTCCAGCATGTCCTACTTATGTTTCAAGCAAGGTTTAGGTCTCTGGATCAGATGTTTGTTGTACATATAAACAACACTTTCAATACAGAGGGATTGGAGACTGCTTTCTAGGTCAGGTATTGGTCACCCCTAAATGAATATAAGGACCAGGCTCTGATGCAGTCCACATAGGACTTGTTTTCCACACCATGTATTCTTTTTGTGAGGAATCTCTCTAGATGCTCCAGTTATTGCATATACCTAGCCAGGTACATACTGAAGGGGACATTGTGACTAGTAAACCAAAAAAGTGCGGCTTTCACTGATAACCAAGAAATCCAAACAAAAGAATGCCGTAGAACGGAATTGTGACTAGTCTTATGAGAACAGTGTACAGCAGAACAATGACATGTTTGGACCTAGATGCCATATCCCTGCTTATACGTTGTACAACACAGATTTTTTTTCCTCATTACAGTAGACATGTGATTATCAAATACAAAATCCCTGCCTACATGCTTTCCCAAATCCCCGACTAAAGAGGATAACCATTTGAAATGTTGGAACATGCTACAGTGAGTCCTGAAATGTGGAGACTGAAGAACCAAATGATCAGATTTGTATATACCAAATCCAAGATGGCATTTCTCAGAATATTCCCTTTTCTCCAAGGTATAGCGATCTTGGAGTTGGTAGGTAAGAAGAAGAGCAATTTTCTAGATTTGCTGTTTTCCAGGTTTTCGGTCTTAGTGCCAACATTTGAATAAGGAGACCTACAGAGTCTACTCTTAAGGTTGCATTGTCAGTGTAGTAGTTTTCTGGGGTGGCTGTCTTTCCTAAATATATTATGATGCACTTTTTGGCATTGAGCTTTGAACCATGATTCTGGCACCAATTATTAGTCTGTGTCAGGTCTTCTTATTTATTTATTTTATTTTATTTTATTTATTTTACATTTGTTAACTGGGGGTGTCTGACTGAGCCGAAAAGGCCCTTTTTCAGCAGAGGCCCGGGGAGAAAAGCTCCACAAAGAAAAATTACAGACACATTTAGTTATTTAGACATGATCAGTATACACACAAATTACAAGAGACATGTTTTTACAGTGGTATGCGGCACATAAACAGTTACAGTGGACAGAACAAACAAAAAAATATTAATTTTAAAAATAAAGGTAATTAATAGATTTGTGGTGTACAGCTGAAATTTGGAACATAGGTAGAATACATACATAGTACACAGGTACAGTACATACATTGTTGATTAGCCAGTGTTTGTGAGTAAGATTGAAAACTATTATCAAGTGCTCTAGATTTAGTATGTATATGTTATCCGCTTTCACTAGCCTGGGGAGCAATCATGGCACTGCCAACTTTGCTTGAGATGTTGCCTGATGAGGTCTTTAAAGGAGGCTTTGGATGATGTGTTTTGAATGCTAGTAGGGACAGAGTTCCATTTTTTCAGCCACTGAACTACTATATAGTGCATCTCCAAAGGTATTGTAGCTGTTGGTGACTTCTAGTAGTAGTTTGCTTGATGATCTAAGAGGCCTTTTGGCTGAGTGATGTTGTACTAGGTTTTAGAGGGCAGGACACTTATTGGGGAGGTAATAGATAGAATGGCAGAGGCAGAGCTGATTGTAGGTTAGGAGGTTGGGCAGTTCAAGCCAGTGGAGCTGTCTCAAAGCAGTCCAGTGATGAGTTCTATATGAGCAATTTGCAGCAAAGTGGGCAATTCTGTTATAGCAGGCTTCCATTTTGCTTAGTTCAGTTTTGTTGAGATTAGTCAGAATGGGAGATGGGAGATGCATGGAGTAGGGTGGATAGAAGCTGGGAGCGAGCAATGGCTGATCTTGTGTTGTTGGTAATAAATGGTTTGATACGGTAGAGTGACCCCACTTTGGCATGTACTTTTTTAATAGTTAAGTTGAGATGACTATCAAATTTTAGGTGGGAGTCTATGGTTATTCCCAGTAGCTTAGCCTGTGCCACTGGAGCAAGTGGAGTAGCATTTGTGGAGTAAATAGTGAATTGACTGTTAGTGTTTTTGTTAGAACTGGTTATAATCATAAGTTGAGTTTTCTTTGTATTGAGGATAAGTTGGGCTTTGGTAAGGTAGTTTTCAACATCAGAGAATGCTAGTTGAGTTGTTTGCAGGAGGGTGGGAATGTTTTGTGCAGCACAGATTAAGGTAGTGTCATCTGCATACTGAATTATAGATGCATGCTGTGTGGAGGTATGGAGGTCATTTGTGAAGACTGTAAATAGTAGTGGTCCTAAGCTAGAACCCTGTGGGACTCCTATAGTTATGGGCAGCTGAGGAGAGAGAGAATTTTCCCATTTCACAGCTTGGTACCTGTCAGTTAAGTAGCTTTGGAACCAGGTAAGAGTGGAATTTGATAGATGATACTGGTTTAGTTTGTTTAGCAGGATTTGGTGTGAGACTGTATCAAATGCTTTGGACATATCCAAAAAAAGAGTTGACACTTGTAGGCCTTCATTTTTGAGACAGTTTATTGTGTCCATGAAGCAGAGGAGGGCTGTAGTGGTACGATGGGCAGGTCTGAAACCATGCTGAGTAGGTGACAGGATGTTGCTTTCTAGGAGATAGTTTAGCATCTGGGTATCGATGCATTTTTTTAGAATTATGGCCAGGGGGGAGAGTAAAGCAATGGGTCTGTAGTTATTAAGTTCAGTGGAGGTCCCACCTTTATGTATGGGTGTAACATAGGATATTTTCCAGAGTTTGGGCACATAGTTTTCAACAACTGATCTGTTTATGAGAGTGGAGACTGGGACAGCAATAGCATCTGCTGTGAGTTTCAAGAAATAGCTGGGGAGTAGGTCGGCTGTTGTTGATGAGGTTTTTAGTTTGGAGAGCATAATTTTGATTGAAGTGGTGGAAACTGTTTTGAGGGTAAAGCTTGTATTAGTGTTATTTGTGTTGGGGGGGATAGTGAGGAAGGAACAGTCCTGTGATACTAAGGATAGAATTGAGTTCACAAAGTGGGAGTTGAATTGTGTTTCGATGGGAACTTTAGTGTCAGGGGTGGTTGGTTTGGGGGTAGCTTTTTGGGTGGATTTTAGTAGCTTGTTTACATTTTTCCAAAATTTTTGCGGGTTGTATTGGTATTTAGTTTGTAATGTTGTGTAGTAGGATCTTTTGTCCAGCCTAATTTATTTTTTTGCACGGTTGCGCAGTTCTTGGTACTTAGTTAGGCTTTGTGTTTCTTTGTTTTTTTGATAGTAAAGCCAGGCAGTGTCTCTGGACTTGAGGATTTGTTTGGTTTCTTTACTGAGCCAGGGGTTTGTAGAGGTTCTAACCTTGATTTTGCACAATTGAGCGACAGTGTCTAGGTGTTGAAGAAATGTTTTGTTGAAATATGCTACAGCCTGGTCAAGTTGGGGGGGTTTAGGGGGGTCCAGTCACAGTTACAGAGTAAAGTGTTGAGGCCCTCAGGAGAGAATTTTTTTGTGTTTCTAGTGGATATATAGTTAGTGGTTTTGCATATGCTTGTTCTACTACATATAAAGTATATTATGTTGTGGTCACTTAAGGTGTCTGGGAGACTGCCTGTGTAAGGGTACAATGTGAGGTTGTTAGTTAGGACCCAGTCAAGGATGGATTCCCTTTTAGATTTTTTATCACATCTAGTTGGAATTTGGACTAGCTGCTGGTAGCCATGGAGATATATTAGATTACTTGCTGGTTCTGATATACAGGTGAACCAATCTAGGTTGAAGTCCCCCAGAATAAGGGTTTCTTGTGAGTATGTGGAAGAACACCAGGATAAGAAGTCTTCAAGGCTAGCAGGTGTATTACCAGGTGGAATATAGATCACAATTGTGGTGATGAACTTTTTTGGTTGAAGTTAAAGTTGTGAAATAAGTATGTCCCAATTATTGGGGGAGGGGTAGGAGTTTGGTAATTGACGGACAGTTAAGTTGGACTTGTACAATAAGGCAGTTCCACCCCCTTTACGAAGTGGTCTGTCTTGTCTAATGATATTGTAGCCGGTAGGGAGAACTTTTGAGTTAGCTATGTTTTTATTTAGCCAGGTTTCGGTTAAAGCAACTATGTCTGGGGAGTAGTGTGCTATTGTGGCCTGGAGTTCAGGTATTTTATTTTTAATACTTCTAATATTAATATTTAGCATTAAAAGATGGTTGGTTTTGCTGCTGTTGTTGATTTGTCCAGTGATGAAGAAAGTGGGGGTGTTATGTTCTGACATTTGTGTTGGAGCAGTTTGCGTTGGACAGGATGGATTTGGGCCTGGGATGGGGTGGATATCCCCACTTATGGTGAGCCTGGAGTTAAAATGGTTATACAGATGTTGGAGTTTGGTGAGGAGTGTGAGAGAGTATTGTGTTTTTTTGAAATAGGAATGAGAGCATATGTGTTTAGTTCTGAATTGGTCTGTTATATAGTTCTTGAATAACTGTGGGCAGATATTATTTTATATATATATATATATATATATATATATATATATATATATATATATATATATATATATATGTGTGGTGTCTGTATACGAGAGTGCATAATGTAGTGTTGTGCTACTAAGTTTAGGGATATTGCTAGAGTGATAACTTGTGGTGTTGTAAAGAATTATGAGAAGACAGACTAGACTTAGTTGTGTGATAGTCATGGTTATAAAGTTTAAGTTATTTCTAGGTGGGGGGTCTGAATAGGAATTATAGGGTTGTACTATATGTGGATGGGGAGGTAGTGTGGGTGATGTAAAAAATGCCTAGTGGGAATGAGAGTTATTGGGAGTATTTTGTGTGGAGCAAGTTGGTGTGGTATAATGTGATATGACTTGAGGAGCTGTGATTGGTGGAGGTGATGTGAGGGTGAGCTGTGGGCGTGGCTGTGATTACTATAAATGTAGAGGTAGTGGGGGCAGGAGGGAATAGGGGGCAGGGCAGGGGAGCAGAGAGAGCCCAAGCGTTAGTGAGGGCGAATGGAGTGAGGCAAAGCCAACCAAGACAAGAGAAAAAAGTAAGTATTACTTTACAAATCTGAAGACTTTAAACAAATTATTGAGGTCTAATGGCTTACCGGCAAGCCAAATGTAATTGCTGAAGAGCACTTGTGTCCTGGTGGGAGACTAGAAATTTAAAGATGGCTCCATGCTCAGCAGGATTCTAATATAGATTTTGTATTGGGGGAGGGAGATAGCACAAGGTTTGTAAACCGGGTGGAATGCAAAGAAACCAGAGAGGCAATCAGATGAAATCAGTGAAGGCCTCAGAGGGGGTAAGTAATAATTCAAACTAACTGTAAAGTGAAGGAGAGAAGAGACAACTATGTTTATTAAGGTTGGGAGTGTGTCTTCACATTGACTTGCTGATTAGTAACCAGTTTGTGCACAGATTAGAGTAGGGAGATACATTAGCAATGAAGGGGAATGTATAGAGATGCAAATAAACAGGTGGGCCTCCAAGTGATACAAACTAAGGCAGAAAGAACTGAGAGGGCTGCTTGATGGTTAATTTAGTCACAGGGATGTGAATTAAATGTATACTGTCTATTGGACAGTTAGGATTACTGTACTAGTGGGGGGGGGGACACAAGGCTACAACAGTCAGTGTTATTAGCAAGCTGAGAACTACTAAGAAATACTGCTAATGTAATAGCTTCACTCTCATAAAACATACAAGTAGAATGCCTGGGTGGATGGACCCTGCTCTTGAGACTCAAAATGTATATCCTTTTGTATGTATGTCTAAAATATATCCTACTCTGCAGACAATTTGAAAATGTTTTAGAAATGCAGTACAGTTTTCCTTGAGATATATAGTCAAAGTGTTTAGGCAACACATGGTTTACACCTGTCATGACTTAATAGAATTTTGGAATAACATTCAATTATTTGCTCAGGTACTGTGGTCACATAATTTTAAATTGACAAAGTATTTAGAACTGTTTAATACTCCATTTCTGCCAATATTAAAAAAGATCAATATTCCCTTCTTCAGTGTTTACTTTCAGTGTTAACTAACCATGGCATGAAAAGTTATCAAAAGAAATTAGAAAAAAAAAAACATTTTTTTACCTTCCTTGTTTAGATTTCATAAATATAATTTTTACTTTTTTGAATGAAATGAATGCCATCAAACTAGGAAATAAAAATAAATCTACTAATTATAAGTTCTGGTTTAAATTATCTTTATTATTAGAAAAGTATAATGAAATTATTCAGTGATAATTTAAGATATAAGCAGTTTTTTGCATCAATCAAAGAAGAGCATTTAAATTAAATCACATACCATATATATATATATATATATATATATATATATATATATATATATATATATATATATATATATATATATATATATATATATATATATATATATATATATATATATATATATATATATATATATGGTTCCACTTCATATCGTCGAAATATCATTTAATTGAATTGCAAAACATCGAGACCAAATAGTCGAAAACTCAAATCGTCGAAAATTCATAACATCAAATCTCAAATCATTGAAAACTATAAAGCAAGTAGAAATAACATCCCACAGAGTTTTTACTACGTTTATGCAGGGGGCAAGCCCCCCTGCACCTCCCCACCCCCCCCGTATATTAAATATACCAACTCCAAGGTCGCACTACAGTGGGGGAAAAAGGTAATTTCCTAACCCCACTGTAGTGCGACCTTGGAGTTGGTATATAGGTTCATAGGTTCATAGGTTCATACTAGGCTATCTGCCCTAGGGCATTTATAAGCCTAGCCAGAGTGTGTTTGGCTTTTGCCACCCATTTTAAATTAATTTTGCTATGCCCTTTTTCGAGGTTAGTATACTGTGCCTCTGTCTAACAGTGACACAGAAGTGATACCCGGGATAAACCTACGATCTCCCATCCACTCATCAAGATTCCTCTTGAAGAGAGTCAATGAGGGACTCTGCCTAACCTGGACTGCGATTTTATTCCAGAGTGAAGGGAGCCTCTGGGTTATGAATCTGTCCCTCCAGCATGTCCTATTTATTTCAGTGCTGAGGTTCAAGTCTCTCGAGCAAGTAGCTCGATAGGATTTGGATTTTCTGAGGTGTAGCATGTCCATTAATTCCGGGTTGGACATGGCTTTATACGTCAGGCACAGATCGCCTCTGAGCAGGCAGTATGCCACTGAGTAGAGCTGGAGTTTCTTTAACCGGGCAGCATATGGCATCTGTTTGAGCCCTTTGATCATCTTGGTGAGGTACTTTTGGGGTCTTTCCAGTTGCTGCAGGTGTCTGGTAAGGTACATCCCAAAAGGGGCATTGTACTCAATTATGGGCCAGATGAGGGATGTGTAAAGAGACACGATGACCTCCCCTGATCTAGATGTGAATCCCTTCATGATTAGGTGGGCTATATAAAATGTTTTTCTAACCACTTTGGCCACATGGTTGTCAAATGAGAGATTGCTATCAACTTGGGTCCCCAGGTCCCTAATTACTTCTTCTGTACTTAATGGATTACCACCTATGTGGTAATTTGTGGGCACTTTGTTTTTGCCAAAGGGGATGACTATACACTTTTTGGCGTTTAGCTTGAGGCCATCACTCTGGCACCAGTTGTCTGTTTCTATGAGGCCCTTTTGGAGGATGCTTGTGTCGGCTGAAGAGTCGATTATGGTGCCCAGTTTGCAATCATCTGCGAACTTGGTCAGCCACAGTCCTTCTGTGTTGGCCTGTACCTCCGAGAAATATATACCGAACAAGTGAGGTCCCAGGACTGAGCCTTGTGGGACTTCACTTGTAACTGGTTTGGAGTCTGACATGGCTCCAGCAATTCTAACCATGTGGGTTCTGTCCTTGAGCCAGTTTGCAACCCATCTAGTGACATAGGGGTTTATATTTAAGCTGGTGAGCTTATCTATAATGCCCGAGTGGGGTATTGTATCGAAGGCTTTTGCGAGGTCCAGGTAGGCTGTGTGGACCACCTTCCCCTCATCAATGACCTTGGTGACTGTTTCAAAGAAATCGACCTGGTTTAAGAGGCAGGATCTGCCCTTAACAAAGCCGAACTGGGTAGGATCCAGTGTCTGTAGGTCCCCAATATCTTTATTTATGAGGTCCATGATGATCCTTTCCATAGCTTTGCAGACCAAGCTAGTCAGGCTTATGGGGCGATAGTTTCCAGGATCCATTTAGGCACCATCTTTGTGGAGAGGGACAACCGTTGCTGTATGCCACTCTTTGGGTACATATCCTGTAGTAAGGCTGAGACTGAACAGTAGTTTTATGTTTGGGTTTAGCTCTTCTTGGAGTTCATGTAGGACGCAGCCCAGGGCACCGTCTGGTCCCATTGATGCTGTGTTTTTTGCTTTGGAGAGGGCGGCTCTTACCTGAGCATCTGAGATGTCAGGGGGGCAGCACACAGCTGGGATAGATATTTGCCCTTTTGGTGGGGAGGGGGGGAGAAGTTTGCGCTGAACCTGTCAGTTAGGATGTTGGCAATGTCTGTGGGTTCGGTGTATTTTTTGTCATTTTGGACTAATTCTGAGCATATCTGGGAATTCCCACCCAGGTTCCTAACATAACTAAAGAAAGCCTTGTAATTATCCTTAGTGTCCTGTGCAATTTTTCTCTCGAAACTGGCCTTAGACGATTTTATGTGTGCCCGTAGTTTTTTGCTAATACTGATCAGAGATGCCTTCTCTTTTTGGGATTTTGCTCTATCATGTAGTAGCTTCCTCCTTCTATTGTATAGTTTGTTTATGGCTGGGGTCCACCAGACAGGACGTCTGCCTTTGGAGGATTGGGTCTTGGTTTTATTTGGGATTGCATGATCCATGCATTCCTGAAGGTGTTCATAGAATGCATTTATAAAGGATTCTGCGGTCTGGGCCATATTTTCCACAGGCCCGGGGGCTTTGAAGGATTCCACCTCGGTTTTGAGAAGTGTGAAATTTTCTTTAGAGAAGTTTTTCACTGTGGTTTTCTGGGCAGTGGGTGGGATCGATATCCAGTGAGAGTGAGATTTATTTATGGTCTGATCTACCAGTGAGGGATACACTTGGTCTGGAGCATAGAGTCCCCATGTTGGTGATGATCAGGTCCAGTTTGTTTTCCCTCTTGTGGAGTGGTGACAAGTTGTTCCATAGCATTGAGTTTATAAATTTAGGAACCTTTGGGCTAGGGTGTTGGAGCTAGAGTAATGCTCCCAGTCTATGTTTGGGTAGTTGAAGTCGCCCAATATAATGGTGTTTGGAGAGACCTTCATATTTTCCAGTGTTCTCAGGAAGGCCGAGTGGGGTTCCTTGGTTTGGGAGGGTGGTCTGTAGCAGGCTATAAACTGGAAGGCAGTTTTACCCACTGTTAGTTGCACATGGATAGTCTCTGATGCTTCATGCTGTGCCACCAACCTGGAGGTGTGGGTATCTTTGACGAATATTGATACTGATTAATATTTATTGATATTTCATTTACGGGGGGGGCGGAGCCCCCCTGCATAAACGTAGTAAACAGTGTCTGGGATGTTATTTCTAGTTGCTTTATAGTTTTCAATGATTTGAGATTCAATGTCATGAGTTTTCGACAATTTGGTCTCGATGTTTTGCAATTCAATGAAATGATATTTTGATGATATGAAGTGGAACCATATATATATATATATATATATATATATATATATATATATATATATATATATATATATATATATATATATATATATATATATATATATATATATATATATATATATATATATATATATATATATATATATATAGATTATTTACAATCAATACATTTTTACTGAAGTAAATAATAAAAAGCCCAGTTATTTAGTTTGCTATGATTGTTAGCATGATTTTGTTCAAAATGTCAAAAGTAAGCATTGTATTTTTAAAATCAAAATATTTAAAACATTTTGGAAAAAGAAAGTTGTTTGAAAAGGAAATTTCATTTAACCGTTGGGTTATTAGGTTACACTATAACCCCATTACTAACCAATTATTTTATATATCTCTTTTGGTATGTTTAACTAAAAACACAACACTAATTAGTATATAATATAATATAATATAATATTCATCTATCAGGAAGCAGTTAACTCTGTCAAACATTCATTTTATCAACTGAGTGAACTGTGTGTTTTATTGAAACTGCTTTGCCAAATTTTCATGTGGTGTTGTAGAAATGCTTTGGCTATAGTGAGTTGATGGCATTAGAGGTGGCAGTGTGCATGTGAGTGTTTACAGGTTGGGGTTTCAGTAAGGGCTAAATAAGGGGATAGTGTTAGTTGTGTACATTTGTAGCGCCTTATATAGTGTATGAAAAGAGTTTTTGAGGAGTTAATGTGTAGCATTGCGGTTAGGGGTAGGATTAGGGATAGGGTAAACATTAACACAGATGAAAGGGTGGAGGGAAACTGCCTTGTGAACCACATCATCACAGGCATAATCACTACTAACTTTAACAATCTTAGAGTAGAATGATTTGACTTCATACTCATGTAGTATTATCAGCCTGATGTTTCTGAATCTGCAGTAAGATCATTTAAGGTTTGAGCATTGCGAAGGGTCATTTGCTAAGAATAATTTATTCATGTCATGATATCCATAAACCTAGCCTGAAGTCCTGTGCAAAAGCTGCACAGTATGTGTGATGTCAGCAAGTATCTCAGGAATAAGACTGATAAAGTAGAATAGCTCTCATGTGATGCTGGGCTTTGTGCACAAGCACCCATGTGCTGTCCAACAGCAGCCTCTCTACCCACAACACAAAAAAAAAATCACATGCAGGCACACAGACACACACACACACACATAGATACACACACAAACACATGCACACACATGCTCACATGCATACAAATGCACACAGACATACATGTAAGCACACGTGCACACAGGCAGACACACGCACAAACACATATGCATGCACACATGCAAACACAAACACACACACAACCATGCACACATGCAGGCACGCATACATACACATCCATGCACACATGTAGACACACACATAAACAAGCATGCATACATGCAGTCACAAACATACACACACACACACACACACACACACACACACACACACACACACACGTGCTAACATACAACACAAATAATGCAGACCCATTAGTACAATATTATTTTTGCACATTGTCATACTGTCACTCATTCACAGAAACACAGACACTGACACTATGTCACTCACACACAGACAATGACATGCTATCACTCAGGTAGAGACACTAATATGAAGTCTTTCGCACAAAGTTATACTCATGCTTACACACATACATACACACACACACACACACACACACACACACACACACACACACACACACACGCAAACGTGCAAACATACAATTATGCAAATACACACTGATAATGCAGATGCACTTATACACTGTCAGTAATGCACCGACAGACCGACACTGTTACACTGCCACTGATGCACAGAACCTCGGACGCTGACACACTTTCACTCCCATATAGACACTGCCACTCCACCACTTATGCACAGTTACTGACATGCTGTCACTCACACAAAGACACTTCTGCACAGAAACAGGCACACCATACCTCTCAACCTCACAGAGCAAGGAATCTGGACAAAGCTATTAAGAAAAGTGGGACAAATGCCCAAAAGGACAATTTTTAAATATTGCTCTTACAAACTTAGAAAGTTCACTGTAGACAAATAGGATGCACTACACTCCTCCACTCCTCAGGAACTATGAAATGATTCTTCAAAATGCCAAATATAAAATAACACACACATTTTATATTTGGCGTTTTGGAGAATCATTTCATAGTTCCCGAGGAGCGGAGGAGGGTAGTGCATCCTATTTGTCTACAGTGTGTTTGCTTTACTTTGGTTTGTTAAACTTAGAAAGTTAACAGAATAACAGGTTGTACATTAGCAGGAATTTTCTGAAGGGTATGAAGTCTAAAACTCAAATGGTTGTCATTATTTACTAACTTCAGTCTTTAAAGATTTGCCACTAATTTGTCAGAAAACCAAAATTTTATGAAAAGGGTACCAAAAATATGAGGCAAAAGTCTGGACATTCTGCAAGAATCAGTACAGTTGAGAGGTATGAGCACACTATCACTCGTACTCAGACCTGTAATGCTGTCACTCATACACGGACACGCTGATGTTCTCTCTTTCCCTCTTTCTCACATATACAGGCACACAGATACTAAGATGCTGACACACACACACACACACACACACACACACACACACACACACACACACACACACACACACACACAAACACACATGCACGCACTCAGATGTACAGACATGCATGTACACAGAATGCACACAAGTGCGCTCATTTATACAGTAATGTCTTTTGGCTTTTCCTGGTTAGGGGTCGCCACAGTGGAACTCCGGTCCGCTAATGATTGGCAGTGGATTTTTAGGGTGCCAAGTTGCCAGCCTGATGCCCAACCTTCAAAGAAGGCACACCCATTCATGCACGCACCTACCTGCATGTCTTTAACATCACTCAACAGCAGGGAGGACATGCAGACTCCACACAGAAGGCGCTCCAACCAAGAATCGAATGGGAGGACCTCTTGCAGTGAGGCGACAACACTAACCGCTACGCCACCACGGCACTTATTTATACAGACACATGCAAAATACACACTCACACATGGATTCATGTAAAACACGTGTATACACACACACACACACACACACACACACACACACACACACACACACGCACACGCACACACATGAAAATGCATTCACATATTCATATACAAATACATGCACACACAAACACAGACAGTCACAGATATGTGTACATGTGCACATACGTGCATGTGTGCAGGCACCCCCTCCCCTCCCACACACACACCAGACTACCCATTCCTTGTCAAGCTCCTTGCTTCCCTGTAGCTGTTGGAGCAGTGCAGACTATGTTGGCAGACCTTTGCAGCCACTGCAGGGGTTGAGTCATAAAACTTTCAGTCCAAGTTTCCCTGACCTCAGACAAATGTTACTGTCAACATGTTGAGGTTAAGTCAAATTTGGCTGCAAATAGAGTACATTGCAAGACAATCCAGGATGCACCTTTACATCCCATGGCATTTTTGCCATCCTATTGGCACTGTCATTGGGGGGAATACTGATACCAGTGTTCAGCCATAGCCATAATAGACTGAGAAATCCATCACCAATGTTTGCTGTCAGGCACCAGCTAATGTGTTTGCTGTTTGTTGTCTGCCATTGTACTCCTGTAGCTTCCCTTCCATTCTCCACAGTGTAGTCTACCATGCACTTATATGTGAGTTATGGACTATACTGTGCATCACAATCGCATAACAACTATGTACTTGGAGTCTTTCAGGAATGCAAATGTGCATGTCCCAACAACACTACATATGAAGGGTTCCAGGGGACTTTTATGAATTCCATAGGTCATGGTACAAAGGCTTTAATGTGTACCAACCTTATCCTATTTTGTACCACATTTATGAATAGGGTTACATTCCCAAACACTCCCCTCACCTATTGTGATAAACTCTTGGGTGTTGGCCTACTCTAGAACATGAGAAAAATGACATCCTGTAGTTTTATTTGGTGCCAGAAAATGTTTTCAACATAAAATCTTTATCCATAAATAAGACTACTTTGTTATCCTCTGAAGTTATAAACAGTCACATAATAACATTCCCCTACAGTTACAAACACTCACATAATAACATTCCCCTACAGTTATAAACACTCACATAACAACATTCACCTACAGTTATAAACACTCACATAATAACATTCCCCTAGTAACAATTACACACTGAGACAAAAGCTTAACACTACTTTACTTTGATGCTCAGAGAATCAGAAACAAATTCTCATGGGGAGGAGCACTTGTCGACACACCAGTGGACTATCTGTGTTATATCAGAGTCTTGCCGTAAACCAGATATTGTTGAGAACTCATTTAAGTCCCTGGCTAGGATGTATTAAGATGGAACAAGAATGTAAAAGAGGTGGCATTAATTTTCTTTTCATAAGAACTTCACTGATTGTTGCATTTCATCAACTGCAACTAGCAAAGTGAGCTATCAAAACAATTTTGTTCATAAAGGCAGCTCAAATTCACCAAAATGATGGGTGCACATGTCTAAACCATACACATCCTAAACACTGCCTTTCTGTTACTGTCTAGTTCTTGGATAGTCTTTGACATGCAGCATTTATGTTAGAGGATTTCATCTTTTATACAACCAGAGCATGACTAATCTCAAAGACCCTCGGTCACCAAGGAGTCAAACAACACAATATTAGGCACCACTTGTAACAGAAATGGAACAGCCATAATGGACTGGATTTTGCATAACAATGCTGATTCATTTACAATGTCTGCCATACTGTCAGAAGAAGAAAATGAGTCACCAATGCTCAGTACTATGTTTTGGGAGAATAAGCTAATACAAAAATCCACTAAAGCAATTTCAGTCAAAAGGACAAACTCATGAATTCATTAGTGTTAAAAGGCTGTACTCCCGCAATACAGTATTTTACAATTCAGATACGTTAGCCGTGATGAGGAAAGACGTAACTGCAGTTACTTCCAGGATGTGAAGATTATTGCATATAACTGCCACATTTTATAAGCACTAGCATCCACCCCAGTCCCTTTCCTCCACACACACACACACACACACACACACACACACACACACACACACACACACACACACACACGTACACATTCAAACATAAACACACATACACACATAGACTTCAGACCCCTTACCTGTGCCTGACTTGTCTGTCATCTTCTTGTCTAGTGTTCCCCAGAATCTCTGATCCTGTACTGGCTGTAGTATGATTAAGGCACATGGATGTAGAGTACTCCCTGGTGTTTATCCCCCACCCCCACCCCCAATCCCCATAACAGGTTATGTGCCATTTTAGCACCATTGTAGTTTTGTGGGGATAGTTTCCACCCCTAGTCCTCATAATAGTTTATGTCCCATTATAGCATCACTGTAGTTTCCCTAACTACACCACCACCCCCAATCTCTGTAACAGTATATGTGCTGTTATGGCACAATTGTAGTTTCCCTGATGGCTAGTGCCCCACCCCCTACCTCATGATTAATATATTTAAATCAGTGCAGTTATACTACTTCAATACAAAGAAATCCCTGGTGTTGCGTGTTTACCCCCATCCCTGTTCTCCATACTGAAGGTGATGCCATTATAGCACTTAAATGTAGAGTAAATCCTGATGTCTAGTGTTTCACCCCACCACTGATCCCCTTACAATGGTCATGTTTGTTAGTTAAACACAGCCTTTTAACCATGTTGACTGTTGTGATGGGATGGGTCCAAGGGATTTCTTGAATCACTTGGCATGTAGATGCCTTCCTGGATGCAGTTATGGAGAAGACAGCACAATACTAATTATCATATGCCCCTCCCTCAGGCTGCACCTTTAGCATTCAGTATAGGCATAAAATCAGCTCTATGTGGTGCTGTACATCTTCATGCTAGAGCACAGTGCAGCACGATATTATGGCCCTTGATGAGTACCAAAAGGTTACAGCTATGAGTATATGAAGGTGCACGAATTGCAGTACCGTTAGCAACATGCTATCTCTCAAAACTTGTAGTTATATAACTTCTATTTTCCTTTTTTCTTCCCTTACAGAGTTCGCCTTCCTTATCCCCTTCTCCAAACTCTTCTTAATAGTCTTATCAAGCAATTCACATTTAAAGGTATGGGTCTTATTGGGGATCAAAATAATCAAACAAGAATCAGAAAAGCAGGTCCAAAATATGTGCCTTCTTTGGTTCATTCTATTTAGCTATGGTAAACATTTGATATTCCTGAAACAAAAGCTCACATTATCTCCTGCCTTTTCAGTGATGCACATCTGAAATAAAATTGTAGTTGAAAGCATCAAAACAGAAAGCGTGATTAAGTGAAGTTTGACTGCTGGAACATCATATTCTTATTATATCCTCACAAACAAATCATAGTGCCACTGTCACCATGAGACTTCCATTCAAGGCCCTGAAATATCTGAATCCCCTACTACCTCGAAAGATCATTTACTGAAATCACTAACCAAGACAAAAAATATTTCTGTGTGGGATCTAACAATATATCTGGTTCCTTAACTAATAGTGTTAAACCTATAAACTACTAGTCTTGTCTGTGATGAGTGGTGCACAGCAGTGGTCTAATCCCACCATGTGGGTGGCCTTACAATGAACATAGGCAATTACTGACCTATCAGCCTCACAAGCCTCACCTGAAAAGTCATAGAATGATTTTGAGAGTTTGGCATAATGGTTAAGGCCTTCATATCACAAGCACAAGGTACAGGGTTTGATTCTGATCTATGTTTGTTGGCTAGGCTTAAAATGGCCTTTCAGGGCAGTTAGCCTAGCATTCACCTATGATCTCATGTGATATCCAGAAATTTGTTAGAGTTTACCTCTGACAGATTGGTTTTGTGAACTGCACATCATGTCTGTTTAATCTGATAAATTTCTAGGGTTATGGAGGCTGTAGAAGGTGGCCATACAATATACACAGCATATCTCGGCCCGGTTAAGGCCTTTGGCACCATTTATCATGCTGGAATCATACACAAGCAAAATGCTCAAAATAAATGCTAAAATGTGTAGTATCATTACTTTTCATAGCTGCCCCCTTCTCTCATCATACTATCTAAATAATACACCTCTACAAAATGAAAATGTACTCCCAGTGTATCAGTGAGTATGTAAAACATGAACCACAAACTACATTAGTAAAATAATAAAAAAATATAAGCTATTTTAATAGGAACTGAGCAGGCATTTCAAGATAATATACACTTCTTGGTACACCAGTTAAAATGCAAAGATGTATAATATTTATTAGACCTCACTTTCTCCCCATCTACTGCCCCATAAGCACCAGGGACTTTAAAGAATTATAACTAATTTGCTGATTATACTGTTAGTTTGTTATATATCCTTAAACTAGATTTTAAGAAATTCTATTAATTTTCATTTTCAAGGAAAGTTTCTTGAAATGCATTTCTCAAAAATAAAATAAATTGGTTATGAATAGTGCAACATCTGTTTATAAAAGATAGCAGGACAGCAAACTAAAAGATACTAGGATAATGTTCACACCTTGACATATTTACGGCATCTGGAATGTGATACGGGCAGGAAGATGTGCCATCCATTCACCTTAAGGCCACATCCATTTTTAAAGGTGCACTACAATATACATATGGTGTACATCTGTGACATCTGGTAATACCCCACCGGCATGCCAACAATAATGTGAAATCCCTTACTATCCTGGGTCAGTATCTCAGGAGCTTCAATCCTCACTGCTGACTCCAATCAGAGACTGTCACTTAATCAGGAGTAATATTTAACAATTTCCCCAAACAGTACAACAGGAACACACTCTATAATCTAGGACTGTACTGTATACTTCTGGCCACCCTTACTGTAACTCCTTATTATACACTTCAGAGCAATATGTCCCAGTTTAAGACCTCTGATAGACTCACACTAAAATTAAATCTCACACATCCAAACACTTCCGGGAAAGTCTGTCACAGATTTCCAGCTGTGCCCCTTCCCCAAATTAATACAGTAACCTGCTGCCACCAATCAGAGAGTCTCCCCTTTTAAAGTGGTGTCCAATTATGAAAAATTAGATATTAAAACAAATGATAGCAAATGACCTAAAACAGCCAGCCAGACTTTCTGAGTGGCCTGGGAAGTTATCAAAGCAGGTATAAGCACTCTCAAATCACTAAAGAAAACACTGATTGACCAGCCACAATGTAAGTTAATAAAAATATTTATAATGAACAAAATCATTAAATATATAAAACTGCAATTTCCACTAAACAAAAATAACTCACTCACCAGGAAAATGAAATCAATATTGAAGGACAGAAATCCAACATTCAGAAAAACTCTAACTGAATAGTTATAATTGTCCTATCTGACTAAAGAACACTGTCCCTGATCTAAACTAAATTATTATAACAGAGTAAAGGGAGGCTTACAGTTCTTGGTTAGTCTTTTTGGGTATCCACTGCACAGTACAACTGGTAAGTGGCAACTGTAACTATAACTGGCTATTAACTGGCAACAACTGATTTCAACTGTCTTCAGCAAGCTCTTTTATAGACTAGCTTAGCTGTCACAACTGCTCCAGTTCTAATTTTCATTTCATATTTTGAAAATCAACCAACAGCTTCCTATCTTTTAGCCTCTGACAGTAACACATAGCAACTGTCAACATTCTGATGGCATCATCTGCAGATCAGCTGATACTGAGACAGTCTGCATTTAGAATCTTCTTCACAAATATGTGCAGTTAGAAATGTAAAGAAATGCTGTTCAAGTGTTTAAACATTCTGTACATATTATAAATCAACAAGTAAAAACTTATATCATAGCTAGTCATTCTGATATAATGATACACAGGTTAATGTGAAATTATGTACAAAACCTCAGCCAGACATGCTAGCACAGATGACAGTGTTTAACTTCTTTACATTCCCACCCCACCACATGACTCAAGCATAGTTTTCAAGTGACCATTGAAAAATGACGCTTGAGAAAAATGGGTCTGTCTGGGAATAGCAACCCACTCCTTTCCTGGGCAATCCATTTGCATTGGTATTATTAACCCTACTGCAGTGTTCTTCTCTTTCTGAGAAAGAACTGGCCAAGTACAGCCCTCACCCCATAATTTGAAGCATCTCCTTGCATAACACATTCTTTACTATAATCTGGGCTGGCTAACACAGGGGGGTCTTCCCAAAATCTCTTTAAGATTTTGCAATACCTGTTTGCAATCTGTGGTCCACACTACCTTATCCATTTTGTTTTTCCTAGTTAGGTCAGTAAGGGGTACAGCCACTGCACCACAACTGGGCACAAATTTTCAAAGTATGCCGCTGTCCCTAGAAATGCTCTCACTTGCTTTTTAATAACAGGAACTGGCCGCGCTTGAATAGCATCTACTTTGACTGGTTCTGGCCTAATCTTACTACTCCCCACTCTGTGTCCTAAGTAAGTGACCTCTGCAATATCTACCTGACACCTACTGGGTTTAATGGTTAATCCTGCCCTTATAATCTGGTCTGCAAATACACTTAGAGTTTAACCTCTCCACAAGACCATTAGTCTGGAGATAGTAGTGGGTGGTCTCTAAATCTCTCACCCCACAACACTTCCACAAACAAGTCGGCAGGTCTGACATGAAGCTGGCACCTTGGTCAGTCAGTATCACCCTTGGAAAACATACCCTGCTGAAAATTTCTAGCAAAGCATTTGCTACCTTTTCTACATACACATCACCTACAAAAGAAATATTAGGAACTATAGCTAGAAGTGGCAGACAGTAGGTTCTAGGCTGTACCAACTGCTGTACTATCCCACCTTCCAGCCCTCCCTTAAGATTCCACTTTCTATACAGCAAACCTTTCTTCTCTGCTTCAATATCACCTGCACAAGGAATACTAGAGACTATAGCTAGAAGTGGCAGATGGTAGGCTCTAAGCTCTGCCAACTGTCATACTTCCTCAACTTTCAGCCCTCCCTTAGGAGTCCACTCATTATACAGCAAACCTTTATTCCCGTATACAGACTCCCCTCTTCCTTGAGCCTCAGGTGCTTCCTTAGCCATCTCTCTTAAGCTTTGTAATGTAGGTCTGTAAATTGAGTCTGACTCAACTCTACATTTGTGACCCTCCCAAGCTCCCCTTCCACAGAATGCCTAATAACTTCTGACAGGTGTACCACACTGTCAAGCTGAGTGCTATCACTCACCTCCATCCTTGCAGTCACTGTGTCCAAGGGAACATCAGTACCTATCAGCAGCTGTGGCTAACTTTCAGACTTACTGCTACAAGATAGCTCCTTTTCTAAAACAACTACCACACCAGTCCCACTTTCAAGTGTGAGATCTGTATGGGTCTCCCCTGGGCTAGCAGACCTACATGTCTGTCTCCAAGCTTGACTGCATGTCACTGCATGCAAACAATGTACTGCATCATTAAAGTCATTTCCTATCAGAACATCTGCAGGAATATCCTCAAACACACCTACCTGTTTGCTTCCTCTTCCACCCTCCCAGTCAAGATGAACCCTAGCCAAAGGTATTTGGAATGGAGTCACCCCCAAACTCTGACAGGTGTGGACTGTCCAAGCAAGTACTGCTCTTCTCTAACCACTGCAGGTCTCACAAGGGATATATCTGTGTCTCTCTTATCAGTAACCTGTGGGAATCTTCTAAGATCAGATATATATTTTGGTGATAGTTTGGCACCCCAGTTCTTTCTAAACTTATAACCACTGCCAGTTTGTCACCCCACCTGCTGGCTCCTTCACTTTTTCTTTCTCACCTTGCCCCAATGGACAGTTGAATGCTACATGGCTCCTCTGGTTACACTGAAACATCTAATCCCTATCAGTGTACTTGGACTAGTAGTTTCCCCTGTTACTGGTGTACTCTGTTGGACTGGTTTAGACTGCCCTCCATGTGCAGCATTGGATATCCCTTTCTTATGCATTGGTGCTCTGCTTCTCCCCAACTCCTCCCCAGAGTTACATTCTCAGTTTGTTAACCAGATTCTCATGTCAACAGGCAAAGTACTAAGAGCTTGTTGCCGCAAAAAAACGATCTGCCAGTCCATCAGAAGTAGTGACCTGACACCCACTCACCCATATGTGAAAGTAAGTGCTTAAATCAGCAATATAATCATGCACACTTTATTCTGCCTTGCATCTGTGTTCACAAAACATTTTTCTATAAGCTTCAGGTGTTAGTTTAAAACAATCAAGAAGACAGTTTTTAACTTTAACATGATTCAAACAATCTACATCAGAGAATTTTTACATGGCCTAAACACCTTTACCATAGAGTAAGGGTGTAAAGAGCCAAACCCAGAGCTCATGGTCAACATTATACTGTGTACATACCCTCTCAAATATATGAATAAAACCATCAAAGTCATCCCCATCCCTGTATTGAGGAAAAGGTTTACTGACCTTTACAGCTTCTAGGGTCCAGTTATTCCCTTCCCCATTGCCTCCATGAACCCTTCAAAGGGTAAGAAGCTCCACTTCATGCTGGTGCTGTCTCTCGTTTCCCTTGTCTTCTAAATATTTGACCTTCAGTCGTTGGGCTGCCAGGCACAGTCTCTCTTCAGTCTTCAGTCGTTTGGCTTCCAGTTCATATTGACACTGTTTCTCATCAACCTCCAGCTCACATTAATGCTGCTTCTCTCTTTTCTCAGCCTCCAGTCATTGTGCTTCAAGGTGCAGTCTCTGTGCTGATTCTAGTTCAAGACATTCGGCCTCCAGTTCATATTGGCACTGCTTCACCTCAGCCTCCACTTGTCGCATTCACTCCCTTTCTTCAGCCTCTAGTTCCAGTCTTCTTAACACTAGATGTTTTCTCAGGTCCTGTGAAGAAAAGGTGCACTGTCCTGTCCAGGCAGGCTGCACATCCACAGTACCAAACTAGATATCCTCTCAACGGCTGGTCTGAGTTGAAGCTGCATTTAAGGCTGAAATCATTGTTTCCTTAGTCAGGTTGACATGCACCAGTCCTCTGGCTTCATACTCCTTGGCCAACTGATTCTTTGTCAGCTTACTATAGTCTTCTGCTGACATCTTTACCTGCTGTCCCTGACTAACTAACTAAAAATACATAAAACTGTGGTGAACTGAGATTGTGTATGTTTGTGGCTGTCAAGAGTGCACACCTTAATGACAAATACCCGCAAGCTACTGAAGTCCAATTAAAATTCCCACACTGCTGCCACCAAATAATGTAATGTCCGGTCAATAATCCACCAGACTGCTAACAATGTGACAGCCCATACTATCCTGAGTCAGTTACTAAGGAGCTTCAATCCTCACTACTGACTCCAATAGGAGACCATCACTTATTACAGGAGTAATATTTAACAATTTCCCCTTAGAGCACAACAGTAACACACTGTATAACCTAGGACTGGACTATATATTTCTGCCCACCCTTAAAGTAACTTGTTATTACACACATCAGAGCAATGTGTCCCAGTTTAAGACCTCTGATACACTTACACTTTAATAAATTAAATCTCACACATCCAAACACTTCTGGGAAAGCCTGACACACATTTCCAGCTATGTCCCTGCCCCAAAATAATACTGTAACCCATTGCCAACAGTCAGAGAGCCTACATGCCCTTTTTAAGGGGTGTCCAAGGAAAATGCAATCAATACTGAAGGATAGAAATCCAACATTCAGAAAAACTATGATTAGTTATAATTTTCTTATCTGACTAAAAAACACTGTCCCTGATCTAAACTAAATTATTGTAATAGATCAAAGGCAGCCTTACAGTTCTTCATGAGTCCCTTTGGGAATTCACTGCACAGTACCACTGGCAACTAGCAACTGTAACTATAACTGGCTATCTGGCAACAACTGACTTCAACTGTCTTCAGCAGGCTCTTTTATAGACTAGATTAACTGTCACAACTGCTCCAGTTCTAATTTTCATTTCATATTTTGAAAATTGACAGATGTTTGCTAAAGTTCCTTCCTGTCTTTCAACCTCTGACAGTAACACATAGCAGCTGTCAACATTCCATTGACATTTTCTGCAGATCTGCTAATTCTCAGCCAGTCTGCATTTAGACTCTTCTTCACAAATATGTGCAGTTAGAAATGTGAAGGAACACTGTTCAAGTCTTTAAAACATTCTGTACAAACAGATTATAAATCAACATGTAAGAACTTATTTACAATATCATAGATAGTCATGCTGGCATAATAATACACTGGTTAATCTCAAATTATGTACAAAACCTCAGCCAGAGATGCTAGCACAGATGAAAGTGTCTAATTTTTTCACAACATCTCCTTTTCATAAATGTGTTATTATTTAGACTAATAACTATATTAGGTAGTTAAAACTGATAATATACTCAAATCTACTGTTACTCTATAATATACTGACTTGCCATTGGCTTTTACAATAGGAATTAAATACATTAAGAAACATCATTTGAATTATTTTTCTTTATTAGAATATTCACATAATTTGTAAAACCGATATGCGCAGTCAATAAAGGTCTTAATGGTTTCCTTAATGAGCTTCCAAATCTAGACACAGTTATCAGTCATAGATAACTGTTCTGATTTATTCTGTGACGTATCTTGCATAGCTTTCTCAGTTCTGTGCACTTCCTTTTGCTTTGTTGCTTTAATTTTCTTCAGTTTCTGGAATTTTCAATTCACCTCCAGTACAAATCCCTGAACTCTCTTGACCTCTCATGGTAACATTCTAATACATCTCTCTCTGAATGGGAATCTTGCTTCAGGTCTAAAGAGTTGCCTTTATTTTTTTGCAGACATAAATTTGCTGTTTGAACATATTAGAATATAAGTTCTGATATGTTCAATCAGCAAATTAGAATATAGGTTCTGATACCCATCAGACTGATGTTATGTGCATTCCTTGACATTTGTACTCTGACTTTATCACCATTTTTAAAGCAGATAATGGTTTTCCATGCCTGTCATAATAGTGCTTCCTTTTAGCCTGGTTTAGTCCCACTAACTGAGATACATTATCTTGATTTTGTTGTGATAATACAGCCTTTTTCTTATCTACTTTCCCAACAACAGTTGTCTAAGTCATAATCCAATAATGTACAAAAGTATGTTTTGGAACTCTAATATAAAAATGAAAGTTGCCCGATTTGATATTTGTACTCTTTTTCCAAGACTTTTCTAATTGTCTCAATCAATCTTCCAATCTTATCACTAGTCTGTGGATATCTTGGACTATTAATATTGCATCTGAATTCCCACATATTCCTGAATTACAAACTGAGACAATAATCTGAAATTACTTTATTGACATTCCATGTCTCAATAGTATACTGGTCAATACAAAAATAATACTTGCTTCAGGAGTCTTTCAATGTAAATATATATTTTAAATATTAGTCTATACTTATCAGCTAAAGCTCTTCCTTGAATTGAAACAAGCCTGTGCCAACTTTATTCCATGATAATGGGACACCAGGTATTTCATAAGGTATCCTCTCTTCTCAGGTATTCCATGGGAATTGGACAACAGCTATTTCATAAGTAAGAGTCAATATAATGAATTTCAACCATTACATAATTTGACAAACTGTACCAGTGATAACTGAAAAACAAACAAATCTGTTAGGGGAAAAATATAAAAAATAAAAACATACAATAAGCTGGTTGCATAAGTGTGCACACCCTTAAACTAATACTTTGTTGAAGCACCTTTTGATTTAATTACAGCATTCAGTCTTCTTGGGTACACACCTACCATCAGTTAAAGAGACTCTGATTAACCACAAATAAAGTTCAGCTGTCCTAGTAGGATTTTCCTGACATTTACTGTCGACAGCAAAAGCCATGGTTTGCAGAGAGCTTACAAAGCATCAAAGGGATCTCATTGTTGAAAGGTATCAGTCAGGAGAAGGGTACAAAAAAATTTCCTCACCATTGGCTATACCATGGAACACAGTGAAGACAGTCATCAAAAAGTGGAGAAAATATGAGACAACAGTGACATTGCAAAGAACTGAATGTCCCTCCAAAAATGATGAAAAGAGAAGACAAAAACTGGTCAGGTAGGCTGCCAAGAGACCTACAGCAACAGTGAAAGAGCTGCAGGAATTTCTGGCAAGTACTGGTTGTGTACTACGTGTGACTACAATCTCCCATATTCTCCATATGTCTGGACTGTAGGGTAGGGTTGCAAGATGAAAGCCTTTTCTTACACAGAAAAACATCCAGGCCCAGCTAAAATTTGGAAAACAATACACCAAGCCTCCCAAAAGCATGTGGGAAAATGTGTTATGGTCTGATGAGACCAAGGTTGAACTTTTTGACCACAATTCCAAAAGGTACATTTGGCTCAAAAACAACACTTTGCATTATCAAAAGAATACCATCCCCACAGTGAAGCATGGTGGTGGCAGTATCATGCATAGGGGTTGCTTTTCTTCAGCTGGAACTGGGGCTTTAGTCAAGGTGGAGGGAATTATGAACAGTTCCAAAACCCAGTCACTTTTGGCCCAAAACCTTCAGGCATCTGCTAGAAAGCTGATGATGAAGAGGAATTTCTCCTTTCAACATGACAATGACCCCGAGCATACATCCAAATTAATGAAAGAATGGCTTCACCAGAAGAAAATTAAAGTTTTGGAATGGCCCAGCCAGAGCCCAGACCTAAATCCAATAGAAAATCTGTGGGGTGACCTGAAGAGGGCTGTGCACAAGAGACGCCCTCGCAATCTGACAGATTTGGAATGCTTTTGCAAGGAAGCGTGGGCGAATATTGTCAAGTCAAGATGTGCCATGCTGATAGATGCTTACCCAAGAAGACTGAATGATATAATTAAATCAAAAGGTGCTTCAACAAAGTATTAGTTTAAGGGTATGCAGACTTATGCAACCAGCTTATTGTACATTTTTTATTTTTCCTGAGGTGCCTAGACATTAGAAGCATTCATTCAGTAGTGCAAGTACATGGCATCTATATATTTCATTTGTCTGCTTGGGCGATGATATAGGTAATTTCCTGAATTCTCTCTGTATTGTCTATCAGGGCTTTATCCAGGATTGTAATGTATATCTGGCATCACCTGCTGCGACATACTGATTACAGCATTTTATACGTGGCCTGCTCCCGAATAGCACATAACCTGTATACTGACATGTCTATCTTGCATGAGTGTGCACCTACCAACCATGTAGCCATGTGGGAAGCCCCTTTCCAGAACATTTGGTATAGGCTGGGTAATAATGTGCACTTGTCATTTGGCTTATGGACATATTATATCCAAATGGGCTATGTCATAAAAGGCCTGCATGGTTCTTTTCTCTCCTCCTCTCTCCAGAAGATAAGTGCTTCCACATGTTATGCTTAACATATCTACTTTGGTTACTGAAAGGTGACTGTAGCAAAGCTGCTTAATGCTTTCTCTCCATGGGAAATGGCATACCATGTATCATTTTTGCTTGGGGCAATAAAGTTCAAATAGGCCCTGTACAGCAACCTTCTCCATTTTGATATAGTCGTCAATCTGCTTATCTGTGAGCTGGTGGAAAGTCAGGTGCTGTTTGTATCCCCTCTGGTAGCACTGAGCAGAACAGAAAATATCATTGCAAGCACTGGGTCTGACAGCAACTCCTAGCACATGCTATTTTGCTGCTATTCATAGCATCACTCTGGTTGTACAACAAGAATTACAGCATTCAAACTGGTATATTCACCATTATGCAGCACAACCATTATATACATTTCTGAATCTCCAGGTCATTTTAGATCCCTTCATTTGTGGCCCTTCTGCATTGGGCTCCTCATTTCAATGGCATTATATACTCATTAACATGTTTTATCCAGGGAGCTAATTTAGCCATTTCAAGACGACACTATACCTGTATTTGAAGCATTCACATCCTGCACATTTGAAGCATTCACATCCTGCATATGGCTGCTTCCCATGTTAATTTGCACAGCACAATGCAATGTCTATGAATTCCAGCCATACTGTATAAGCAAGCAGCCTTCTGCTTTATTTTTCAGTACCATGTTAATACTCATATAGTTTTCTTTCTTCTTCTTTGCCTTTTTTATGTTATTACTCATCATTGTCAGCAAACAGAATTAGTACGACCATTATTGGGGTGAAGGAGGGTTTGAAGGTTCCATTCTAGGACTGATTTAAAAAAAATCTTTTACTAAAGTCTTATGTTGTACACAATGACATAGGTATACATACAATAATACAAATGAAAACAAACCATAGAAACATTTTTCATTTTCATGTATTTTAGATGTATGTTTATGTGTGACAAGTATCATTCACTCCAGTATTACATAAATGACTAAGTTCCTGCCTTCCCTTAAACCTCACTTTTTCTCTTGAACATTATTCTGCATGCATTGTTTCCACAAACTGAACAACCATTTTTATTTAGTTGGACCAGAGCATCTGTGGAAAAGAGTAAAAAGACTAGAAAAAAACTCATGGTCTGGGGGGGGGGGGTATGACAATGCAGAAGGCCAGAAAGTTTTATGTTTAAAAACAAATGTTAGATGAGGAGAAACAATTTCTGGGGAGGACTAACTCTAGTCACATTTTCTGTACTGCAGCATCCTTAATTCACAACATTTCTTGTACAGTCATTCCTGTAGTGTGGAATGTATTTCCCCTTTTTTTTCTGTACTTAAAAGGGAAAACTACAAAATTAATTCAGGACAGTGAACAATGGGAAGGAACATATCCTGTGTTTGTTTGAATTCCATGTATCTGTCCAGATGACATCAGTCCATTTTATTTAATTTTGTGCAGCTTGTTTTCCATATGTTCACTCAAACCACGATACAAAGAATATTAATTTGTCAAATTATCTAAACTGACTAAACATCATTTGTACACATTAAAAAAACCTTAAAAAGTACTATTGCAGGGGAACAAGATTTTCACATCTTCTTACTTAAAGATACTAAATCCACAGTCTCACAGCAATGGAGAAAAAAAGAAAACTTTCATTATAAGTGCGCAGCAGTCTTGCACAAATAGCAATGCCCGAAATATCAGATTTCAGTTTAACAAGTTTTGTTCAATAACATAAAACAATAAGACATTCAAAATAAAAACTCAACTGAATGTAAGGCAGCATTCCTCCTGTAGCCCTTATATCTTGGTCAAATGAAGAAGCGAATGGTGGCTATTCAGGTATGCAGGGCACTCTTAAATAAATAAATTAAAATAGAGCAGAAAGAGTTTTGTGTGAGCATGTTTGCCATTTACAGTACCTGGCAACATACCAATTTATTAGTGGCAGCATCATCTATGAATCAAACATGAGCATGCTAGTATGTCCAAAGAACTGTATGGAAAGTGGGTTGCCATGCCAAGGTTTTGAAAGGATGGAAAGAAGCTCAAAACTGTCAGCACAATACATCTTGTTTATATTATTTATAAGGGGTGGGGGAAGAACAATGTAGAAGACCAGAACCTGAAACATCCAGTAAAAATTAATGAAGTGGGCAGATAGCCCAGCTGCAAGTGCAGTCTTAAATCAGAATATGTAAATAAGCGGTCTGGTCCTGGGAAAGCAGAGATAATAGACCCTTTCCCACATTGATAAGATGGATAGGACATACCAATAAGGTACTGCTTTCAGGTAAGCATTGCTAATAAGGAGAAACAAGGGAGGGACTTAGTTGCCTGTGAAAGGTGATTTTACTTTTATTTTATTCATTTGATCTCTGCTAGTCTTGCATTCATAACATCTTAAACTATTACAGTATTATGCAATAATTCTGTTCATTTTGTTAGAAACAGAAATGATTATTTGTACAGTGGAGTGACTGCAACAAAAATTGGGAATATGCTTACCTTCTAAACTTAATAAAAATATATTTTTCAAAAAATATTGAATGTTTCTAAGTGTAGATGCTTCATGAAGAAACTTTTAGAAAGCTGAAACAATTCATTCTGGAATACAATTGAATAATTACTAACAGCAATCCTGATAATTCATGAAGCAGGTATGTTTTATAATGTGACAAGCACATATTTTTATGTATTGAAAATTGTATACAGAGATGTTTTAGGGTTAACTTTTAAAGTTCAAATAGCAAACAAAACAGGATATATCTGCAGAACTGTTTAAATAATATAATTCACAAACATTGCACTCAGCTGCATAGCAAAGTAAGATACCCCGAATACTGCATAAAAGGTAGTGTGTGTGAATCATAAACAGTGGAACATGACTTTGGCCAAAATTCATGATTCATAAACAATATCTAATGTGAAATACTGATGAAGGAAAACAGACTCAAGAAAGTACTGACTCCACAAGTTTACATAGTCCAAAGTTATAGTTTCAGATACCAAATATGTGGAATGTCTTGTGTAAAACAGTCTATATTAAATCAGCAAAAACCCACTTCAATGAACGTCATTTCATCAGAAATGCCATTCACTGAATTCTGCAATTGCAGTGGGGTGGGTACATGGAAAAGATAAAACTCCAGCAGCATAAATGCTATAAGCAGATATAGTCAAAGAATAAAACATTCTGTCCTTAAATCCACATGCATGTACACTGTGAATGTGTATCTTACTGTCCGGATTCATGGCCATGACAGCTGAGTATCCCCAGAAGACCCAAGCTAGGTATTGTAACATAACCTCTTGCCTAATCTGCAGAATAATCTGTAACCTCAAATCCTGGCACACAGCTTCATATGCAGATAGGTTTCAGGTTACCTTGGTTCAGGTTTATTGGTCAATATCATACACAGACTCCCAAGATTTTGTGTTAAACTCTTTTAATGACTACACATGAATCCAATTACTTTAAATGACTGCAGTACCTTAGAAGTCCTGCTGGCAAAAGGGATCTTATCTCCCTGTCTGGGAATAATCTGAATTAAAAGCCAGTTTCTCTCATTAGTCCTGTTTAAAGGTATAACAAACATAGGATTCCCATACTTAAATGTAGCTAGGGTGGGGCAAGACGGGCAACTGCCCCGAGAGCAAGGGATTGGCGGTATGTGATTGGTTGATCCCAATCATTCTTTAATGCATACCAGCTTTCATAAAAGGCAGCATTGCATTTGTAGTCAGACTTGAGTGCTCTTAAATACTCTGTGTGGTCTAAACTGAAGCAAGTGCTTGCTGCATTATATCAAGCAGTTTGCTACAGTTTTAAAGTATTTTTTTAAACTAAAACCTGAGTGCTGTAGCACTCTGTGCAGAGTATAAACAGCAGCAACTGCTTGCTACATTGTGGTAAGCAGTTTGCTGCAATTTTGTTGTTTGCCTTTGGCTTTTCCCGGTAAGGGGTCACCACAGTGGAACTCCGGTCCGCTAATGATTGGCAGTAGATTTTTACGAAACGACAAGGTGCCAGCTCGACGCTCAACCTTCAATGAAGGCACGCCCATTTATGCACACATGTCTTATGAACGCTATCCAACCACAGGGAGGACATGCAGACTCCACACAGAAGGCACTCCCAAGCCCAGCTGAGAATCGAAAGGGAGAACATCTTGCTGTGAGGTAACAATGCTACTGCCATACCACTGCGGCATTTGCTGCAATTACTAAGAAAAAAATTATTTTTTAAAGTTAAACCTGAACATTATAGTGCTTATTCCATGTGTCATATAAACTGTAGCAACTGAGGGGATGGGGTGCTATTTCATTGAAGTGGCACAGGGTGCTGGTTGAACCAGCTATGCCTCTGTTTACATTTTGAGGCATTATATACATTTATAGACCTAAAACTGGTCTCATCATTAAAGGGCTTATAAGTGGTATAATCTCCCTCTTATAAATCTGCAGGTGATACTGTGAAGTTTCAGGTACTGTAACCTTTCTGGGTAATCCAAAGCTTTGCATGATAGGATTCTCTCATTAAATTTCCATAGAATTAGTACTAGTGCAGAGAGATAATGTGTGACTTTTTCCAGAGAGAGAGAGAGGGAATGTACACAACACTATGTTCACTCAGCCTGATTCAGTACTGTACCTAGGATGGGAAAATGGAGTAGCTGCCCCAACAGCAAGCTGTTATTGGCCACAATCCCCACCTCAGAAAAATTGCTGATTGGGTGTGTATGCAATACTCACATTCATTTAAGCAAATGTAGTAGATGTCTTTTGTTCTTTGCTCTGCAGCTCTAAGTAAGGACTTGTTTTGACTCTCAATTTTTTTTTGGTCCTCAACTTTGGTTTGAGGGTGAGCAGTGTGGTACCAGACTAGGAGCAGACCAGGGAACCAACTCTGACCTAGTTATAGCTCTGATATGACCCACCCTACCCTGAGCATACAATGTAATACAAATATCACACACACACACACACACACACACACACACACACACACACACACACACACACACACATGCACACACACACACACACACACACGTGTAATAAATCTGAAATAAAAACATCAATAACATGAATGTGAGCCTTCAGTTTCCTTTCAAATACTATTTAAAATGACAAAATACCCCTGAGATGCTGAGGTACACAGAGCAGCATATATAAGTAACTGTGAATGCAAAAATGGCAGTACATATAGCTTATACATGATCCATCACATGGCACAAAACCCAGTATGCATGTTAGTATTGCTGGTTTATCATTCAGGTTTCTATATATGCAGATGTCACCTAACGCATTGTTGCAAGTCCTAATGTAATGGTGGTGTCCAGCTGTTAGACAGTGAAATAAAATGTCATGCAAGCACTTGAAATGGGCCTTATATTTGTTATTCTTAATCATTATGCAACTGGTGGGCATTGTTAATTGTCTATTGAATATTTATTGCTGCAAATGAGCTACCACCTAAAGATCAGCTGTCCAGCAAGTGTGATGCTGCAGAAATTCCCTTTTACAACAGAGCTATAGTTATCAGTCTATGATGCACAGTTATTGTGACCCAATATAAACCCATTCTGCAAAGAACATTTATACATGTACATTTTTTTTAGAATGGCACTGTCTGAGCTAGTGCCAGAACATTATTCTATTTAATTTTCTTTCCTCCAGTGATGAAAGAGAAATACTTAGGTTAGTTTCATTTAGATTAGATTAGTTTTCTTGGAGTAAATGACATCCGTTAGCTTTATAATTTGAACTGATACAATATGTCTTGCCTCTGAATTTGTTGGTCTCTACAGATACTCCACTTCCTGGTGCGAAAGGTTCAGACATTTATTCCAGCTCTACCCCCCATTCCTGAAGATGTCAGATTCACTTGTATATGAGTAACCAATCACCTCTTTTATATCTGCATGTAAGTATCCTTTGACCATGGCTGCTACCTTCTGAACTGTCTAAGAAGAGAAGGACACGTACAAGACTTTTCTTCCTTCAGCCATCCTCACAAAGGCACCCTGAGCTGTCATTTTGTAGCTGCCATTTTTACGGTCATAATATCAGTGACTGGGCACATTCCTGTCAGTCAGGCTATTTTGTCAAAAGAGTCTGCACCTATGTCCCTAATATTCTCAGTCATTCCAGTGATATACATCATGTTGTTCATTGCTTAATGTGGAAATCTTTGCACAGGTACAAATATTGGATGCATTGCTGTCAGTCATGTCCATTTTGTCAGTAAAGATTGGCCCTGTATCCCTAGTATTTTCAGACATCATACAAATGCTGCACATCATGTTGTTCGATGCTCTTTTCCAAATAATATGCATCAATCAGTGGACTGTGCATTTAAAGTACTCAGAGCACAAGTTGTTATATGTGAACATTGTAACATTTTATCTGGCACTAGACTAACTGCATATATGTTTTTAAATGTCGTTTGCATACTGATACACCACTTGCAGGCTTTTGAGCACAGTTGTTGGTGCTTGTTACTGGAGTTCTACTTACAGGAATGTGTAATTTTGCCAATGTAAGTTTTAAACTAGCCTGTGGAAATGTTCCTCATTTTGCATTTTAATGTAGTAATTTGTTCTGTAAGGATTACAGTCTGTTTCCTGATGCAGTCGTCAACAATACTTGTGTGGATGACATTGTAATGTTGTGAACACTGTTATTATCTGCTTGAACAGTATCACATTATGCATATTGGTTAGGCCTGTAGAAGCATTTTGCATTTGCAAAATTAGTCAATGCTATGTCACCTGTGTTTCAGGGTAGATATTAAGGGAAAATGAATTCTAGAGCGCAGGAGATGGAGATGTTTCTGAACACCTCCCAGGTGTCAAACAACTGGAGAAGCACTAATGAGCAGAGGTGGCAAAAAATGTTAACACCAGTGGAACAGCATGGTCAATACAGAATGCCTCCAGAGAATTAATGTCATAAAGAATAAAGATACAAAGAAATCACAAGACGACCTTCTGCTGATGAAAAGGGGAAGTAATTCATCCAAGCAATGCAACTTACTGAACAGAAGTATCTTATTATCACTGGTGTATGAGGTGCCTAATATTGGAATAAACAGGGGCATGAATGCAGGGGCACTGAGGACGTCAGTTTAGTCTTTACTCACATGCATTTGCAATGGATTCACTATGGTAATTAGTAATTTCAGATATTCAGGACAGGTTCCACAGACATCAGTACACATTGATGATGATGCACAATTTGGTACACTCAGGCAACTGCACACTGCATAAGGCTTGGTGTATTACAGTAACTGCAAAATGTCAAAGTAACTGACTATGGCATGTTTCTATACAGGTCCTGTGTCTGCCTATCAAAGGGAAGATAAAGCTTTGCCAAGTAGTCATAACTTTGACTGATTTGCTAATTAATGAGCTGATCAGCCCTCATCTACAGAGGTGGATGGTGGCACAGTGGTAAAAGATAAATCTACTGGTGGCACAGTGGTAAAAGATAAATGGTGGCACAGTGGTAAAAGATAAATCCACTGGTGGCACAGTGGTAAAAGATAAATCCACTAATGGCACAGTGGTAAAAGATAAATAGTGGCACAGTGGTAAAAGATAAATGGTGGCACAGTGGTAAAAGATAAATCCACTGGTGGCATGGTGGTAAAAGATAAATCCACTGGTGGCACAGTGGTTAAATATGAATCTTCTGGTAGAAGGCACACAATGTGGCTGAGTCACAAATGCAGTGCAATGCCTAAATAACACCCTCAGGGGTAGAGGAATCATCTTGAACTGTCTCTGTTGTGTCAGCTTTGAACACTCATATTGCAAAAATTGCAAGGGGACACCCTTTACGTTAGTGGTCCTTGTTTTAGAGCTCATCCTGTAAATTTGTTCACCCTTATATGCCAGGTGTAGCATCATCTGCACCTTCTCAGATGACAACTAAACATTCTCTTCCATCACCACAGCATCTTCTGAAGTTGTGGGAGATTTCCTCCCTGTTGTGAACAAGTACAAAATCATGGGCAATATCAACTAGAGCACCACAGGGATTTGCCTTACAAACAACTATCATATGGGAGCAACAGCAACAAGATGCAAACAGGGCACAGGTATAATACTATGTGCCCTACATTGTGCAGAGTGGTGCAGACTTTGAACTGTACTGTCTTCAACTGGTCATCTACAGTCTAGCACACTTCAACAGCAACAACGACAATTGACTTAGTTTTGTAACCTGCAATGGTCATTTTGCAGTGTTAACAAGTTAAATCATTGCTTTCCAGGTACTGCTCACCATCATCTTATCCATATGACAGGCCACCATCCATGAGGAAGTAGACATCTAGACTGTGGGTCACTACTGATGGCATTCCCTAACAAACCTTGGAGGGTACAACCACCATATACATGCTCAGGAGATGTAGATATGGCAGGCTACAGGGCACTGAATTGTATGGCAGTGCTGTCACTGTAATATGGGGCACTCTAACTGTGTCTCATGTGTACAGGAGAGAATAAGGATCTGTCCCTGCATGGTGCACATCTGTACTGAGGCTAAATGTGTGTCTGCTTACTGCTTGGGGTGTGATTAAATGACCATTCTGATCTTTTGCATTCTGTCTCCACATGCAGTCATAAATGCTTATCATATTACTTGGTTTCAAGCATTATATTTTGTTGTTAATATATAAATGCATAAATGCCAGCTAAACTCCTTCTGGATCACTGTGTCACACATTTGCTCTGTTTGATTTTATTATTACTACTAGACAGACCTTCTTGGTAGACAGCATGGCTGAACATCACTGGTTTTCCATATTGTCATATTGTGTCATCAGATGGAATGTGGGGTGCCAGGTCATATGGGTGAGGTTCTGCATTACACAACACCCTGTAAAAGTCTATTATCCTACACTTGGTCAAGTATAACATATACAAGGTTTAAAACTCATCAACTCGAAGTCTGTGATTTTGAACTTTCCATGTACTGTTTTCTAAAATAAATTACTGCCAGAGCAGTTCCTGTTTTCCACGAACATTTCTTTTTTTTCCATGACTGAGACAATGGAGTTAGTGATGGAGACACATTCCCTGGCCTGCAGTTGATATTGCTGTTCTTGATATTTATAATATTTGGAATGGAGTGTACATTCCATAATCTTACCCAATTCAATATGGCTATGACAGCAGTAGTTTTGAATATGGTATGTGATGTTAGATATTTCTGTATGTAGGCAGCTCACTTTATGAAGTGTGTTCTGTAATGTCAGATTTATATAAAATTAATTTTTGAATGTGTGTAGACTAGTTAGCTCACTAACTCTCGACCAGCTTTTAGGGAATGGGTTGCATGCACATATATGGACTGTTTAATGCCTTTTATCTGCTTTTGCCCACCTATCATTAATCTCCATTGTGCAAATGGTTAAAAATGATGCCCAAAGATCATCAGCATCATCATTTAAGTATTTTGTTTTAGATGACAATCTGCCTATCAACAACATATACAGCACATGACAGCTCAGAGCCACATCACTAAGTAGTGTTATTTATAAGTGGTAAAAGCAATACCCATGTGACCAGCTTAAGTTCTTCTAATATAAAGTTACTTGCATTCATGGACTCCTAGCACTAACTTGCTGTGTTCATTTGCTGCAGATAGATTTGTACAGTACAGCTTTTTGCACTGTGTAACTGCAACCAGGTGCATCACCCTCTGTTTGGACTCACTCCACTCCCCTACCCCACTTCCCAGCCACACCCAGTGCTTCTATACTGATACTTCTATCTGCACCCACTGTCTACAGAGTATCCAATCGAATACTACTATCACATAATCACCACTCCTTCAACAATTATCCCATATCTCCACCCAATTCTTGCCTCATTTCCTTACCATCTAACACCCCATCTCAAAAACTGGACACCTCCCTATCCTCTTACCCACAAAGTTAACCCTCACCCCCTGCAATAAAAACTTACTTCCTCGCCAGCCACCTCAAAATGCTCTCATCCTAATTAATTACACTTACACTCCTTACTCTAGCTACTCAACTAACATCCTACCATAGACAATTATCCATCATAGAAAAATTCTCATGCAGGCATGTAAGCCTATATCCCACAACCCAAAATATCCCAAAGTATAACAAACTGAAGATAAAATGGTCAAACTCACACTTACACTTAGTATCTTATCTTAAACTTAATTGTGACATCCATCCAAATCCTAGCCCCAGAACTGTACAACAAAACGTCCATAACCTCTCTACAGTTCACCCCCACTCAGCAACAGGTGCTGTCCCTAAAGGAACTGATCTGTTCCTCCTCAACATGAATCTCAGGAGCATAGCAAATAAGATTCATGAATTCCATGCCAGCCTTGCTCAATACTCTCCCGACATCACAGTACTAATTGAAATGTGGCTAAAACTAGAAATAAACAATAATGAAATTCTATCCCCAGGTTATAATATACTTAGACGTGACAGAATAAACAAATGGAGAAGTGGAATAGCCATTATATATAAAAATAATTTCTACTTAGAACTTCTTGACCTTAACACCCCAAAATTCAACAACGCAGAAATAATATTCAGTGAACTCATAGTGAATTTCCAATAAATATGCAACCATTAATATTCTGCATTAGACATCCTTAAAGATTCACCAAGAAACCATTATAATGGGAGATCTTAACACTAACTGAAAAACTTTTAACTCAGAATCCCCATAAATTTTCTAACCCTACACGACTACTCTCAGTTAATCCAAACTGCAACCAAAGTAGATAACAAAACACAAATAGACAATCTATTCTAGACTGGATCTTATCAAACAAACCATCAAATGTTTATCTCTCAGGATGTCTCCCACATAGTATTAGTGACCACCTCCCAATCTGTTAAGACAATGCCTTTACCCTCATAGAAGTGTGATATATAAACAAGTCTGCAATCTGAAACACTTTAATGCACAAATCTTCATTTCCACCCTTCACCTGTATAACTCAACCCCGCTAAGAGCATTTCCCCTAGATGACACCATAACATACGTCAATGCCACCTTCCCAACATTCTAAACAAACTGGCACAATTCAGAACCATAACGGTAAAATCAAATTCTGCTCCTTGGCTAATAAGAGACACTAAACAGCTACTTAAACCAAGAAACTAAGTCTGGAAACAATGGCACACTAACAAAACCCAAGACTACCTACAAAACTACAGACAATTTAGAAATAAAACTACAATACAGATCAAAAAATACAAACAATCTTACTATTCTGAAATTCAACATTATGACCAAAATAATCCCAAAATATTCTGGCCCTCATTAAAATAAAAACACTCCTTCAGCCTGGCCAGTCTTCTACACTAACCCCAACAACCACAAATAATGTAAATAGTATAGCAAAACAATTTAACACATACTTTACTAATTATGTACTAATTATGTACTGTCACTTACTAAAGACACAGGCCAATCTCCTCTAACTGCCCCAGATCCATATTTCAACAATGACACTTTCTGTTTTAAACCCATACAAACCTCCACCATAAAAAAATAAAATCAACAACCCTAACAGTTAATAACTTACCTGCAGAACACCTCAGACTAGCTGAGACACTATTTCCTATCATACCCCAATTCTTATTAACCACTCCATCACAGAAAAATACATCCCCAAATTTTGGAAAATATCTTACTTCTTCCCATTACACAAAGGAGAGAACACTACTGAATTCTCAAACTACAGACCAATAACAATACTAACCCCTATCCAAAATACTAGAAAAATGCTTTCACACCCAACTCATGCATCACCTCTCTTCCAACAACATTCAACAAATACACAGCATGGTTTCTGCCCCAGTCATAGTACAACTGTCCTCCTTAGTTTTACAAATACTATCAACCAATGCAGAAACAAAGGACAACTAGTGTCCTTCATCTTATTAGACTATCCAAAGCATTCAGTACTGTCTCTCATCAAAAACTCCTCACTGAAGTCTCCTCCCTCAGACTCAAGTCTTTCATCACTATTCTGGTTCCCTAACTACCTAACTGGTTGACAACAGACAGTTACATTGTATCAAGATTTTTCCCATATCTTGATGGAATTTTGGCATATGTGTAAATAGTTCTTAGTGTTTTGCATTTATGCTTTATTATTCAGCAATGTATTCTCTGGTCATACTACTACATGTCTGTTAATATTGTTACATTTTACTGTATCTGTTTTCACAAAAAAAAAAAAAAAAAAGGAAATAAAAAGATTTTATACAAAAAAAAAACAAAAGGTTTTTCCCATATCTTACAAGTTACTATGGTAGTTTCTGTGGGCTCATTCCTAGGACCACTTCTATTCAATATTTTTACCAACAGACGTCACTCTGCAACCCACCTTGCCGCAATAGTTCAATATGCAGATGACTCTACACTAATCTGCTCTGAATTAACCATACCACAACTTCAAGAAATGACACAACTTTCTTTCTCTGTTGTGGAATCCTGGCTAACAAACTCACACCTGATAATTAATCCAAACAAAACTAATGCTTTTTATACCAAAAAGTTTATAGATACAACATCCTCATTTCACATCTGTTCCTCCAATACCAAAATAGCAAGTGTTTCAGACAAAAGTGCTTGGTGTTCTAATTGATAAAATAATGAAGTTTGACCAACATCTATCTCACATTATCAAAAAGATACACATGAAATTAGAATCCCTATATAGTCTCAAACCATATCTTACCAATGTTGCCAGACATTCAATAGTCAAAACTAAAAGCCTACTACAACATAATAGCCAAATTTGCAACAAATTCCCCGAACAGATCCCATCACTGCACTGCACTACAATCACATTGGCTGGAATTTCCCAACTACTTAACATATTCCCAGTTAATCACTGCCGACAAACGTACATACTAGCCAGAAAAATACCCTAGTCTCCAGAATTTATGGCAACCTTACATCAATAGTTGGGACCTTCAATCTTTAAATGAATCTTTCTTACATGTTACCAAATCCAATAACAATTCCAACCATAGCTATCAACTGTCCAGATTTTTGCAGAATATCCACATTGTTGCCTTATATTTTTGGTCTGTTCCTCATAAAATTTATGTTTTTCTAAAAAATCATTGAGGACTGAAGTTGGTAAATAACGACAGATGTTTGAGTTTGAGACTTCATATCAATCAGAACATGAATGGCAATGCAAGACCTGTTATTGTAGCAACTTTCTACGTTTATAAGAGCGATATTTAAAATTTGTCCTTATTTTTGGGCCTGTGTCCCTCCCATTCATTTTCCCTTTTCCAGATTTGTTGTGACAACAGGTTGAGAGGTATGGTTCTGACAACTCTCTGTATACCAACTGTGTCTCCAAAATCTGAAGCTCTCTCCGTCATCCTGTCATAGCAGCAGTTAATCCCTCACAGTTTAAGAAGCAACTCAAACAACAAATCTAAATAACAACTGGTTATGCTCATGCTCTATCCTTGGCTAAATCCCAGGCTTCTCATATCTTCCTTTCCTCATATTCACCAAAATAAATACTTTATTCAACACAGGACACTCCTAACCCCCCCATTTTTTCTCTCTCCTTTGAATACTCCTGTCTTCCATTCTATTCACCATGCACCCAACTCCTTTTCTCTCCTGCCACTTATTTCGCCCTTATAATTTATCACACTTCACCTTTCACACTCATTAAAACTGTAGTTCTTTCTCTCAGCTTCAGTTCTCACCCCCCCACCCCCATATACTCTATCTTTCCATCATATCTCATCTAATTCCAATGCCATCTCCTACCTGCCTCCTTTCAATACAAGAGTAAAAAAAAATATATATATATATATATATATATATATATATATAGAGAGAGAGAGATATGATTTTATATCAATGCATTTTACCTACAATTCAAAACTGCAGTTTTCAAGTCCCTCATTTTCTTGGATTGAATGCATTTCTGTATTACTCTACTTTTGAATGTGCTATCAATTACAATTTAATTGTGTTTCAAATCCACTGATACTTTTGTGTATCACTCTAGTATTAAATGCACTGACAATTATGGTTTAAAATTGTAATTTTCTAAACCATTATTACCTTGCTGGAGTTTTTCTCCTTAGGCCTCCACTGAAAAGAGATCCTGCCCAAGTGGACTTTCTTGGTCAACAACAACAAAATAAAACAAATAAAATAAAAATAAAATAAATCATCACACAATAAGAAATGAACTGCTGAGTACTTGTCAATAAAGCGGTTGATTGTTTTCATGTTTACATTGATACATTGTTGAGATTTTGTGTATAAAATTAAATGAGCTGGGTAGTCATATTTTAAGGTCTGATGATCCTTCACATGTGACTCAATCAGTGTATTAAATATCCTGTAATAAACTTGTTCATGAAACTTTGGAAGAGTCAATGCCATTTTCATTTCTTATTTTTATTTACACAACGGCATTTAACTGCAAGATTGAGTCCATTGTTTAGCTATTTCAGCACTTTTATAAAATCCATAAAGTAATATTTTAGGTGAATGAAAATGTTTTGTTTATGGTCTGGGATTATAAAAGGGCTTGGTGCCTCTCATGGTTTAGCATGAAGAGGTGGAACAGGCTGCTTCTCTGATCACTCCTGACGTTTCTTAAAGTTACGTAGCTTTGAGTGTGAGACAGTTGTCTGATACCTTAATAATTTGTCATTCATCTATCCATCCAACAAAGTTGTCTTTGCACTCTAAAGGCCACTTACTAAGTTGGGCACTGTCCTTTCTCTTGACCAATAGATTACACTGTATATACCATTTAATTAGTCTTTCCAATTGACAGGTTTCTGCATTCAGGCATACAAGAAAGCATGCCCTCCTTTGTACCTCTATGTTAATTGCTTTGCATTGTCTATAAACTGATTAGTCTCTGTTATAATTTGAACTGAGGGTGGGATCCCTTTACCCTACCCTAACCCTTTTACTCTACTATTATACTTCCTACATACACATTTCACATGTGACTCCTATTCCCTAACCCTCCCAAACATCCTTACTACTATCATACAAATACTCCTGTTTCTTTTTTCCTAATTCCCAACTTCCACTTAATCTTGAAGCACCATTCCCAACCACATTTCTCCCTCCCATATTACTTTGCACTATATGTATTCATAGTCACACCCATCCCTAAGAGCACATACCTATTCTACACTATATATTTTTCTTTTCCCAAATAAACTCTCATTTCTTCCCATTTTACCTACATTCTCATACTCTAGCCTTTTAACCCCCCCCCCAACTTTCCTTACATTCCAGAAAATATACTAGGACAACCTAAGTCTTTTCCTTCAGAGAAAATACTTCTTTCCTCTATCAACTGTCAGACTCTGGCACCACTAAATATCTTTCTACCCTGCAGCTGCTTTTTCCTTCTTGATCCCTAATTCTCCACTATCTACCAACTATAACATATCGATCCCTTTACCTAATCATGTTACTTCTCAGCTTATCTTCTATTCTTCTTCTGCTCCTATCATAACTCAATAACAGCTCTCAGCATCTCTCCAAACAACCTATTTATACCTCCTCCCTACACTCTCCACACATTGCACTAAACCTGTTTAGTGACACCCCTCACCTTTACTCTAAATATAGACTGATTAACTGCAATTCAATTCAAACCAAAACAAAATTAAGTGGAATAATGCTCTCCAAACAACAAGTACCAATAATTCCCCAATATACTAAAATCCTTCTAGATGACATTCACCCTAATCCTGGCCCCACCTATCAGAATGAACATCAAGTCAAGTCTCTTCCACACACTTCTCTAAACCTGCAATGGTCAGCCCCCCACCCTGGAAATCTAACTTTTGCTGCCATAAATGTTAGACGCATAAAAAAATAAAACTGCTGAACTACATGCCTGGCTTACCCAGTATAAGCCTAATATTCTCAATGTAACTAAACTTGGCATAAATAATTCTGAAATGACACCTTCCAACTGTAATATCATCTGTAATGACCATACAAAGAGGAAAGGTGGTGGTATTGCTTTAATATTTCCCAACAACTATCACATTTCCCCTTAAAACAAACAAATACCAACATTCAATTCAGCAGAGCTTCTTAGTACTTTCCTGAAATTAAACAATTATAAATATGTATTACTGTTCTTTACATCACTCATAATGACACTACAGCTATATTGGAAGATATCCTACATTGGATATCCATAACAATTCTACAAGAAATAATACTAGTAGGTGATGTGAATGTCAGTTATTTGGACATATACTCTAACTCCCCTACATCTAGCGTGGACTTAATAGCTTTCACACAATTAATTAATTGTTCCATACCTTATGCAAGGCATCAAATTCCCTATTAGAATGGATCCTAGTAACAGCCCCTAGCAAATACACCACCTGTCGCAGTGATCATTTCTCAATCTATACAACCAGACATCTCACACATCCACTAAATCAACATGTTTATAAAACATCACACAGCCTTTCCAAGTTTAACCCAGAAATGTTCATTACTAACATTTCATCTATTAACCGGAACTTCTAAAAATCCTCTCCTTAGATGATGCTATAAATGAATTCAATACAACTTTCCTAAATGGGTTTCTTATATAATAACAACAATACATAATTTCTTTCTTATCCACAATAGTCCACTCTGTCATCTTTATGGCTCTTTTCTGGACTGCCAGTTTTTGTGTTTTTTGTGTAATAACACTTTCTTCTGCAACAGGGGGCCCATCTTCACTGTGAACCTGGCCTAACCTCATTGTAGGAATGTTTGTGTGTCTTGAGGATTCTACACTGTCAGTTTTTCCAGTCCTGGCACCAGTGTGCCTACCAGGATTGGGGACTTTTTTATTCTGGGACTTGTGTACCCAGCTGTCTTTTTCATTTTTTAGCCTACTGTTGTTTATGATATATAGTATATAAAATACAGTCTGTATATCAGTGTCATCTTGGTGAGATTCTGGAAAAAAAACAGGGTCCACTTCATGAAGGTACACACCAAGACTTGAGTATGAATTCAGTTCAAGCAATATCACACTCCTTTGCTCACTGATTTTATCATATCTCTATCCAGACGCCTCTGGTATCAGAAATGCATCAGCTATCACAGATGCAATGTGGGTGCAGATTTATATGCTGAAGCTTACATGTTTCTTTCTTTATTTTTGTTTAATTATTTAATGACATTTGATTAGTGGAACAGTCTGACTGGGTAGGAGCCAATTTTTAGCAGAAGCCCAAGGAGAAAAGCTCCAAAGTATTATTATTTATTTTATTTTACATTTGTTAACCAGGATTGTCTGACCGAGCAAAAGCCCTTTTTCAGCAGAGACCCAGGGAGAAAAGCTCCAAAACATAGTTACAAAAAATATAACCATTACAAACACAGTTAACATTACAATCATTCATAATAAAACTTGTAGAACAGCTATCATATATATGCAGTTACAATTATCTATAAAAACGTTATGAAGAATACTGCAGCAGAAGGAAAGGAGATAGTGTTAGGAAAGAAATAATGAGGTAGACTAGTTTAAGTTGTAAATGTTTTTGTATAGAGGAGACGAAATGATGGCAAGACAGAGGAAGTTAGGTTTGTTATTTAGTGAAGGCATATTCAAGGAGGCTAAGAACAGGTACAAATTGAGTGACTTTTTAAGTACTCTTTAGTGGCTAGTTTGAATACTTTAGGATGTGAAAGTGATCTAACTTCTACATTGTAAAAACAATAATTTTACAATCTTCAAAAATAATGCAAAAAACACATACAGTTTAAATAATTATAATAAACAACATAATATGAAAACATCGCTTAAGAATAGATGTAAGTTATATGACAAGTGCTGTAATAGTTAAAGAAATTTTAGCCAGTTTATAGAGAAAGTAAATGCAAGTTAGTATGATACAAACAGGAATTGCAATACAAAGTAAGAGAAAAGCAGGCTTAAGGTATATTTAAAGAGAAAGCCAATGGAGAGAAACTGATAGAAATAAGGAAGACAGTGAAAAGGGGGAGTAAGGAGATGTAAGGTATGAAGAGGTATTTGTTCACATTTAGGGATATAGTCTATCCTGGTTTGAGCAAAATAGAGCCAGCTTTTGGATACAAAGTCTTTCAAAATGGTTTTGAAGGATGGGAAGGAGGGAGGGTATTGACCTGATGGTTAAAAATAAGGAGTTCCAAGTCTTGGCAACATGATACAAGTGTTGACTATGCCCAGCAGATTTGATAGGGTTTGTGCACAGACACGAGTTTTTGGTCAATGGATCATAATGACCGACTGGGAGCCTACTCCCGTAGAGTGGTATTTAATCCCAGACAAGCAGATGGACTCTGGATAAATTTATAGGTGGTAGAAATCTGTGTTTATGTTTGTTGATAGGGTAGTTCTAACCAATTTAGGCTTTTTAGTGCTATACAATGGTGGTTCCAAAAGGGGTATTTGCTGCAAATTTAGCAACTTTGTTATAGCATTGTTCAAGTTTTGAGTTTTGTGATGCCTGAAAATTAGTAAGGATTTGAGCGGTATAAACAAATGTGGGGATATGATAATTAGTGGCAAGTGTAGCTTTAGTTGTGTCAATGAAAACGTTCTTAGCTCTATAAAGCTTCCCTAGTTTTTGATAAGTTTTTGTTATGCAATTTTATTTATGCAGGTGGAATTGAAGATTGTCATCCACTGTCATCCCTAATTGTGGCTTCAATTGTTGTATTATCAAGAGAGAGGATGTTAAATTTAGTTTTCTTGTGGGAGAGAGATTTGAGGAAAAAGTAGTAGTTTTTTTGTTTGTTTTTTTTTTTTTTTTTTTTTTTTTTTTTTTTAGGGTTGAGCATGAGTTATGAGTTAAAAAGCCATGTTTTGGTTGCTGTTAAAGCTTTCTGAGTAGCTATTTAGAAGTGTGTCATGTTGTCAGATGTACAAATGAGTGTGGGTCATCTGTGTACTGTATTTGGGAGGGCTGTTGTGCGGACATGTGGAGGGTGTTGGTGAGAATGTTAAAGAGGAGGAGAACCTTGTAGTACACCAGTGCCATTTTATTGACTGATAGCTATTGGAGAGGTTACTTTTGAACCATAGAACAGTGGACTGAGAAAGACCTAATGAGGACATTTGAAGTAGAAGTTGGCTTTGACAAATTGTTTTGAAGGCTTTAGGCATGTCTAGAAATAAGGAAGAGACTAGTTTGCCGTTATCTTTAGCTTTATCAACAGTGTCTATATAGCTTAGAAGTGGGATGTTAGTGCTATGGAAAGAATGTAAGCCATGTTGTGTGAGGAATAGAAATTCTTTCGCCAAAAGATAGTTTAGCAATTATTTTTGAATATATTTTCAAGTATTTTGGAGAGGTGAGATAAGATTGCTAAAGGTCTAAAGTTAGTAATGCCTGTTGAATTGTTCCTTTGTGCAGAGAGATAATGTGTGACTTTTTCCAGAGACAGAGGGAATGTGGGATTCCTGGATTGACCTATTTAAAAGGATTGAGACATGATAGGCAATCCTATCAGCAGCTAAGGTATTTGCTTGGAAGGTCATCAGCTGTAGAGCATGGTTTGACTTTGTTAAGAGTAGTTTCATAGAGGATGTGGGCAGATGTTTGACGGTGAAAGTGGATGTTGTGATGCGTGGCTGCTGGGTAAGGTTATGATTAGATGTTGGCGAATCCTTGGTTAGAAATACTATACTTTCTAAGATATAAGAGTTGAACTGTATTGCGGTTTTGAGTGATGAATTATTGAAAGAGGGGTTAGGGTTGGATTTATGGCCAGGATGCAAGATTTCTTTAATGGCTGTCCAGAGTTTTTAGGGTTGTGTTCACTATTATTCTGAAAGTTATTGTAGTATAATTTTTTGTCTTGATTAATTTGCTTTTTAGTATGAATGTGAAGTATTCTGAAGTTTTCAACATACCGTGGTGCTTTATATTTTTGCTCTTCTTCTCATGCTTTTTCTTTATAGTGCATCAACACTCTAGTCTTTTTGGATAGCCAAATTGCACCATTTGCTTTTAGTCTTTTCCTTCTAGGAGGTCCATAATAGATATTCAAAATAAGATATTCAAAAAGATTAAGGGAGAAATTAGAGGAAAGAAAAATACTTGCACGAAAAAAGCTGTCAAAAGATTCAAATGCAAATTTGTGTTCATTAATAAAGCAGATTCATGAAAAATATTATATAGAGCAAGAAACTTTAGGCCATTTCAAAAAAGAATTGACTGAGGAAGTGCAAAAATATAAACAATAAAACCAAGAGAGTTTTGAAAGGTATAAAAAAGAAATGGACATGGGAAAGAACAAGAGATCTGATATGGTGTGATATTTATGTAAAGGAGAAAGCCAAACCAATCAATACAAAAAAGGCGCTCTAAAAATATTTCAGAAGAAATACAGGCAAAGGCACCCTGATATGGAAACTTTCACAATACAAAAAGTAAGATCACAAAGGGGAAACGTAGAACAGAAGATTAGTAAAATAAAAGTTAAACAAATAGAAGCTGCAGTTATAGAATAGCTGCAAAGTGAAAGATTTAGTATAGAAAATCTAACATAGGTTATGTCACGGCATGATGGAACAATGAGTAACCAACGTAAAGACAAAAAGGTGGAGTGGGAGACATCTGATGAAGAAATATGGACATAGGAAGGAAAAATACATTTAATATGGTACAATATTTATGCAAAGGAGAAAGCAAAACTAGTCAATGCAAAAAAAAAAAAAAACAGCGCCAATGACATTTGAAGAGAAATATAGGCAAAGGCATATGGATATGGAAACTGTTATCATACAAAAAATAAGAAAACAAAGGGGCAAAGTAGAAAACAAGACTGGTAATGAAGAAATTAAAGCAGTAGAAACAGTGAAGGATTTAGTGTAGAAAATCCAACTCAGGTAACATCACAGCATGATAGAAAAGTGAGTCCACAAATTAAGGAAAAACAGGGGAAGGGTCTGATCAGTTGCCACATGAAGATACTTTGGAACCTTCAGTAGGAAACTATTACAAAAGGTAAACTGGAGTTGCTTTTCAAGGGAAGGAACAGGAAACGGTGGCAACTCTGATACAGTCACTACTGTGGAGTGGTAGGTCAGTGAGTTCCCATATGAAACAGCAAAGAATGTTGCAAGATGTAGCTGAAGATAATATGTCACAGGAAGATGCTCTGGAACTTTCTGTAGAATGCCTACAGGAAATGTAGAACAAAGAATAAGTGCTCGGTTTAGAAGAAAAGAGAAGAGTTGCTTGATTTAATAGAGAGGGATAGACATATTAAGATAGAAGAAAGAAATAGATTACAGAAAGTCAATAAGGCCCAAAATGTTTGAAGCCTAATAAAACCAATGAACACAGTAATCAATACTATGAACAGAAATTCATGTGAATTAACAGAAGTAAATAGTATATATTACTGTGCAGCTAAATTAATAACATATGAAGTGTTGTCAGAAAACTATTGAGTAATAAGAGAAAGAAAAGGAAGACATCAAATGCCATAATTGAATTATCAAATAAAGAAAGCCATAAACAGTTAATAGACTGATAAAAGCAATGCATAGTATTAGAACAGACCAGGATCTATCATACACTATTGTAAATAATAAACATAAAAAAATAAAAATATCAGCACAGGCAGAGAAATCTAGAAGATATACAGATAAATATAAAAGTCAGCTACAAAATAAGCAATTCATTGATGACCCCAAAAAGTTTTATAGAGGATTGGGAAACAAAGCAAAAGGAATACAAACACCACCAAAAAAAGAAGAAATCGACACACTTTGGAGAAATATCTATGAAGTCCCTGCAGAACATAATAAAAAGGCAGGATGGACAGAAGAAACAGTAAGAAGTTCAAATGTACAGGATATGAAATGGAATGAAGTAACGGCCAGTGAAATTCAAACAACATTAAGAAAAGCTCCTAGTTGGAAAACCTCAGGGCCCATATGCAGAACCTAACTTTTGGCTAAAAGTACTATCATTTTTATCATTTTTACATGAAGATTTAGTCCTGAGTTAGAACTACTTATATGTGCACCCTGAAAATGACACTTTTTCTTAAGAATGAAACTGCAAGCTATCCTAAAAGATCTAGCCCAATAACTTGTCTTCCACTACTATATAAACTGTACACTGGAATTGATGCTGACAGAGTTTATAGTCATTTAGAAGAAAACTCAATAATGGCAATAAAACAAAAGGGTAACAAAAGAAAGCCATATGGAAAAAAGGATAGTTTGTTGATAAAGTTATAATGAGGAACTGTAAAAAGGGGAAGAATCTAAGTATGGCATAGCCGGCCTTAGGCATAGGCCAACTAGGCGGCCACCTAGGGCACCGCTCTAGTAGGGGCGCTTTTCCAGTATTTATTTGGTGTAGGTAGACCAGGATGGGGGCACTGGGTGGTGTGGTGGGGGGCGCCGTGGAGCCCTTTTGCCTAGGGCAGCAGTTGACCTAAGGCCACTCCTGTATGGCATGGGCAGATTACAAAAAAGCATTTGACAGCATCCTACATTCTTGTGTAAAGGAGTGCTTACAGATGTATAAAATACATCCTACATTGATCAATTACATTACAATGACCATGAAACAGTGACAAACCATTTTGAAGGAAAGACATGATAAAGGAGAAATTATTATCCCAGGGATAAAAATTCAAAGGAGAATATTCCAGGGTGACTTTTTGTGACCGTTGCTCTTTTGTCTTGCCCTTAACCCTTTGAACTGTCTACTTAAAATATTAGGTTATGCTTACAATTTGGTCCTAGAAAATAACAATGTGTAAAGACTTCTCCTCTTCTTTTTGTAGAAGATTTAAAACTGTATAGTCTGTCAGATGAGGAGCTGAAAGCACAACTGGAAGTGGTTAGAACTTTCTTTCTCATATGATACAAAATATCAATTGGTATTGCTAAATGGTCAAAAGTAACATTTAAAGCAAGAAAGCTGCAGCACAAAGAAAGGATAGGAATGTGATATAAAAGAACATGAGCAGGAAGGATTGTATAAATATTTGGGAATCGATGATCAACTGTAAATATGAACAAATGCAAACAAAACTCAATAAGGAATATTTTATAATACTAAAATTAATACTGCAAAAGCTGCGGTGGTGCAGCAGTATCATTGTTGCCTCACAGCAAGAGGTTCTCCTGTTCGATTCTCACCTGGAGTGCCTTCTGTGTGGAGTCTGCATGTCCTCCCCATGGTCCAGTGGCGTTCGAAAGACATGCGTTAATGGGCTTGCCTTTGTTGAAGGTTGGGCGTCAGGATGGCAACTCGGCACCATAAAATTCTACTGCCAATCATTAGCAGACCGGAGTTCCGCTGTGGCGACCCCTAACCGGGAAAAGCCGAAAAGACAAACAAATTAAAATGAATACTGAAAACATGTGCGACATCTAAGAACAAAGTTAAACTTCTAATACAATTTGCTCTTCCTGTTCTAAATTACAGTTTTACGGCGAATGACTGGCCCCAAAAGGTATTGGAACAGTTGGACAGGAAAACAAAAAAAAAAATGCTTCATGTTTGTCAAATGATGAAAATCAGTGTGAGCCAAGATTATATATTCCTCATTCGGAAGGATGTATGATTAGATTTATAAATCTGCAATCGTAGGACTACATACATGTCTGTTGACCTCATCAAATAAACATAGTGAAAGTTTTGAAACATGAAGAGAGCAAGTCTAAGACTACTTCCCTGCTTAGTTTAGCAGAAGCATATCAGTATCAAGCGGGAATGGAAACCAAACCAAACCAGTAGACAAAAATCAGGCAGCAATTGAATGTGCCAAGAAACAAAAGAAAGAATATAAGGAGAAGAATCAGATGAAAAGGCAAGAAATGTGGAAAAGGTATAAATATAGATTCAAGTATGGAAAACTCATGGAACAACCTCATGTTGATCATAATCTAATATAAGAATGGTTAAGGAGAGGTGAATTTAAAAGAAAAAAAGATGAAAGGTTAATATTGGCGACAAAGGATCGTGGACTACGTACATGTTGGTTTACAAATTGACGAGCATGTGGGAGAAACAGACAAATGCAGGTTCTGTAAAAATTTAACTGGAAACAGTCATGCATCTTGTTGCTGGGTGTTATACACTAATGGCAGAGGGCCTGTATATTGAAAGGCATAATAATGTGGCAAGACTGCTGCACTGGGGAATGTGCAAACATTACAATATTAAAGTAGCTGGGAAGAATTGGAAACATGAGCCACAAAGCATTATAGAGAATGATGGCATTTATATCACATGGGATCACCTATTACCAACAGTTCAAAAAATAGATGTGAGAAAACCAGATACAGCAGTCCATGAAAAGAAGACAAAAGTAGCACTGATTATTGAAATTGTTATACCCACCGATTATAGTGTCTTACATACAGAGAGGCACAAAATTATAAAATACCAGGATTTGCAGGCAGAAAGAAGGCAATGAGGAAGAAGGGTCTCATAGAAAAGAATTTAAAGTGTTATTTAAATATGTTACGATGCATGTAACTCTGTATGAATTGCAGAAAGAGTCATTTCCAGGCGCCTTGCGTATGCTGTGAAGAACACTTTTGGCTAACATCAAAGACTGAAACAATACTAATTTCACAAACTTTAATCATACTTTGACTTAGGAATGGGGTCCATTCCCACCATGGTATTAGAATCCTAAAAGACTTGGAGAAATTAAACCAAGAGAGTGCAGGTGGTGTCTATTTACTTGATAATATAGCTCCTACACACTTTCAGGACAGCATTAAGGGGTTCACTGTGACAAAAGAAAATAAAATGGAATGGCATCTTCTGTATTTTCCTGTTCATAAAGACATATTAATTTGTGCCAGAGTAACTAGTAATATAGTAAATGTCTCATACACCAATTTAATATAGTTAGGAGGGCTTCAGTGTAAAACATTTTGCCCTGTTGGTTCAATTACATCTGTTAAAATTGATGTATTATTTTACAAAATAATGCAATCACATGGTTTAGCTATACGAGTCAATAAGTTTTAGATAAACTTCAGCTTTCAGGTCTTGTTTATAAAAAAATTGAGCCATCAGTCATCCCCAAAAGCAATGGCTTTTGCTTGTCGCATCTAGTCTTGAATTTAGTCACTATTCCTGTCCTACTATCTTTCCGCAAACATTTCCCAGTCATCCACTGCCTCTTTAATAAAATAATACTTTTGCATATCTCTTCCAAGCTGCCTTCCTCAAACTCTCAAATTGCATCCTCTTTTTCCTCATTTGCCATCCTTTTAGAAGGACTAGACCCTGTTATACTGTATGGAGTTCCTTAGCTGATTAAAATCATGGACTCCTCCCTTTCCAAGTCTTATTTCTTAGTCCATCCTTAGGAGAAAAATTAAATCACATGACTTCAGTTTGCTAGCAGTCCCCTGCATGCCTAATGCTTCAAGGAACACAGCCTTCTGTACTGGTTGCCCTAGACTATGGAAATTCTCATCTCTGAAATAAGATATGTTTTATAATTCTGAAACACGGCACTACCTGCAGACATTTTGTCAAAACAATTTTATACTTACACTTCGTAAAGAAATTCTGTCTCTAAGAATTCAGAAGGAATAATAAGAGAAAAAACTTGTTTGTTTGTGATTTGCTAAAAATAAAAACAAGTACTACACCTCTGTTCAGATTCACCCGTTTTCCGTGTTTCCGTGCTGACATCCCCATTTCTCTCCTCTTGCCTACTAATTGCTTCCTAGTCATTTCTCGCTTCCCATTCTTAATATGTTGCTGTTATCAGCAAGGATTTAAACACTAAGCCTTATGTGCTGTTTACCTTTTATAGCAGCTAGGCAATTTGTATAGTACACCTCAGTAACTTTGTTGCTCCAGGACTGACTTTTCTCATGTGCATTTTCATGATACAGGTGAATTCATATGATCTCTTGTACTAATGTTGTACCCAATGTCTCCTCTAGAAAAGGGTCATTGCCTTTGTTATACCTCAGATGCCTCAATGTAATTAATATCAATATATATCATGACTTTCTACCAACTTCATTTTGAAAACACTGCCGTTGTTAAACCTATTTGTTCTTCCTTTCTTTTTCCTACTTTCTATATTCTAAGGTGATGCAGACCCTTCATGACTTTTCTTGCCCTCCCCTCTAGTCTTCCTTTTACTTGTCAGAGCTAATAACCAGACAATGTTTACAGAATTGCAGACTGTGTCCCATGTTGACTAAAACCTGCTCAATGTTTACCATGCAATAATTTCTTGGGAGATGCATGCGTATGGTATAGGTATCATAGACGTGTTTTCACAGTATATCAGTATATTCCTTTCTTGCTGATTTCTCACACATTCTATTGTAACTACCATATGTTTTTCCTCTTGTCCTACTCTTACTATTCCCACAAGTTGTATATTCATTTTCTAGAATCATGTCAGTGCCCTAATCGAGATATCTGAGAGTGCCTTAAACTAGTTAAGTATTTTTTTTTCTTGCATGAGGTGAGAATCCCTGCACCCACTATGTAGGGGAAAACCCTCCATGCCTCCATGTTTATATATACAATCTCTACAACTGCACAACAGTAAAGTAAAGAGTAACTTTCACAAATGCATACAACACTGACCTACTACCCTTTTCTTTTTTGCAGGAACAATAGCCTTTATGAGGACAAGGTGTGGATAGTAACTATTAAGTGACTTACTAAGCCCAGATTCTGATCAATTAACAGATTTTTGGGAAGAAAATAAAATGAAAACTACAACACTCAGATTAAGTCTGCACAGACAAGGGAAGAACATGCTGTCTCTGCACACATAGTAATCCGAGGTCAGGTTTGAACCCTGGACCCTGAATGTACAAAAAACCATACGCTCCGCAAGGATGGCGGGCAAGGTCAAACCAAAAATGTAAAACCACCAACGACCAGCAAAAACGATAGTGAGCACACAGTAATGAAGAAATAATTATTTATTTATAATTTCTCCAAATCCAGACCGGTTTCGGCTATTCAGCCTTTATCAATGGATAGAAAAAGTTTTTTGAATGAAATGTAGCAGCCTGCATTTATACTAATCCCTGATTACCTGGAAGCAATGGTACAGCACCACCTAGTGAGTGGAGTATCAAAATCATATTCCTTCTTAGTTAAAGCATATGACCAGTGACATTAAATGCCAGAAATATAGATATTAAATCATATTTTCAAAGATAAAAATCAAAGCTTTGGAAGAAAGCCATCATATGAACATACACATTACATGGTGATAAATCAATACCATAGTCTATATTTCTTTATAAGTACATATCTTGGTATTCAAAAACAGAAAATATATACCACTAGTATATATATATTTTTAAGTGTGATGACCACATGTTGAAAAGAACTTAAAAAATAATAATAAAAGTAATGATCATATAGTATATTACAAAATAGAGTCAAAAAAATGTTATAGCCTCATGTCAGCTATACTATTGATTATAATGATTAGAAATAATCTCCTTGTGGATAGTACAAATTCATCATTGTAATCATACAATCCTCAATGTTTCAAGCCATCATAACAGATACGAATACAAAACCGTACATATACATGTTCGTATCCTAAACAATTTTTTATCATGCTTTGTTGAGTATAATGTGAATGTTGGTAGGCCTAACCACCATTGATTTGTTCTTGCTAATTCTTGATCTATATGAGTATTTGATATTTTGACCACGATTATGAAATCATCCAGTATTATATGAAACTCACAGATGGTCATTCAGACCTGGGGGGAATAAACATCCAAGGTTGGTGATCCAATATTGTTCCTTATGGTTTAAAATGGTGTGCCAACCTTGTTGGTTGCTCCTATCTCCCTGAATTTTGTCAATGATCATGAACATAAACTGAGCATTGGGATGTTGTATCGTATGTCTGTACAAAGCATTTGTTTCTTTTCTGTTCCTCATGTCACTACGATGTTCTGTCATCCTTATTCTAAGAGATCTAGAGGTTTGACCAACATAAAAAGCTTTACATTGGTAGGTACCAAGTAAATAATCCATGTACTGCTACAATTACCAAACACCCTAGTTTTAAATACACGATTGGTGTTGGCACTGGTGAATTCTTTTAGTGTACTGACTTGTAAACAGGAGCAGCAGTGACCACATGGAAAAGTGCCAATTAATTTATCCCCACTAATAGTGGTCTGATGATATACCGCACCTCCCCCCTTCTCTGTTTTTGTAATGTGAAAATAGCCCTCCCAAATTCTTGCCTCGTCTGTATGACATCTGACACTGAGGGCTTAATATTGACCTTAAACTGTCATTAGCCAAAAGAATTTTCCAGTTGGAATTAAGTATGTCCCTGACAATAGGTTGGTTCCTGCCATATGTGGTAACAAATCTCAAGATAGATTCCTGATGAGCATGCCCTGATTTTTTGTATTGTAACAATGTTCTCCTATCTATGGTTTTGCTCCATGAGCTAGCTTGATATATGTCTATGTCTCTATATCCTCTGTCCTGAAATCTGTGGTATAAATCTAGTCTGGCATGCTCAAATTCCTCATGAGATGAACAAATGCGTCTAATACGCATAAATTGAGACTTAGGGATGTTGCAGATGGTGTGGTTCGGGTGCATACTAGAGGCATGTAACAAAGTATTGTATTGAGGGTATTTTCTGAATGCTTTGGTACTTAGAGTGTCATCTTTGTTATAGTAAACAGTAACATCCAAAAAGTCTATAGTACTTATGTTACTTGTGACCGTAAACTCAATACCCCAAATGTTACCATTCAGGTAATCCATGAATTCCTTTAAATATACTTCATCCGTCTTCCACACCATCCAGCAATCATCCAAATATCGTTGCCAGATATCGATTTCCACCATGTAAATATTGTGTGAATTATCATATATCATACATTCCTCAAAGTAGGCCATGAATAAGTCCACATAAATGGGTGCAAAGGAAGCTCCCATTGCTGTCCCTTGTAACTGCCAAAAGCATTCTCCATGGAAATAAAAGACATTTTTGTTTAATACATGTTCCGCCATGCAGACAAGTAGGGTGTTAAAGCCCGGAGGATATAAGTTTGTTCTCTCAAGCCAGTATTGCAGGGATTGTAGTCCCGCCCAGTGTGGAATGCTCGTGTATAAAGATTTAACATCCAACGTGCACATTAACCAGTCTGGTTCTAGCTGTGTATCCTGCAAAATTTGTAAAAAGTGCGTGGTGTCCTGTAGTCGGGCCCTAACTGATGTTAGAAGGGGTTTAAGATACTGTGTTAGGAATGCTGATAGTGGTTCAGTCAAGGACCCTATCCCTGATACAATGGGTCTACCTGGGGGTTTTGAAATGGACTTATGTATTTTTGGAAGAAGATACAAGATTTGTTTCTGTGGGTCCTTTACAGTGAGATGTTTAACAGTATTTTTTGTTATAATACCCTCATCCTCTGCTAGTTTAAGAAAAGAGTCTATTTCTTTTTTAAAGACCCCAGTCGGGTCAATGTACATTTGCATATAACATCTAGTATCTGCTAACTGTCTTTTCCCCCTCATCAAGGTATTCCCCAATGTTCATAACCACCACAGCACCTCCCTTGTCTGCAGGAAGAATGGCAATGTCGCGATTATGCTTTAATTCCTCCAAGGCTACCTTTTCCATGGGTGACATATTCTGGTCCAGAATGTATGATTCATTATGATGAAAATGTAAATCCCTGAGTACAGATTGTTGGAAAATAGAGACGTGTTTGTTCATGGGCAGTTGAAAGTCTGATTTCAAAAATTTGAAATCAAGTGATCTTTGAAAGGTGTTATCTGAAAAGAATAATTTCAAATTCAGGTTACGACAAAAAGACAAAACATCCTTAACAATGCTATGTTCATCAATGAAAAAACTGGGAATAAAACCAAGTCCTTTATTGAGTAGTTTAGTTTGTACATCTGTCAGTTGAACATTAGAAAGGTTCAAAACATTATGAAACTCAAATTCCATCAATTCAACATTGTTTGTATCAGCCCTTCCATGGAATTGGATCTTATTCCTATATTTGTGCTTGCAACCCCCTTGTCGCTTGTTTGTATGTCTAAAGGGTACTGAACATTAGTTTTTTTGCTTCTAGGTGATTCTCGATAGTTATTACAGTCATTGTCTGTGCAAGATGAGTCTTCCCCTGAAGTACTAGCTAAAGTCTTGTCAGAGGATTTCAGGATAGACCTAGGCCTTTTCTTGGGTTTATTTCCTGGTGTCTTTTGACCAAAATCATAGAATCTCACAGTTTTTGATGTATCAAAAGGACGACCTCTTTGGTAATCAGTGCAGTCCCTATTAAACTTACGTATTTTCCTATCTTTAGTTAGTTGGTCAAAATTAGCCAAATCCTTGGATAATTTGCTAACCAAAGTGGCATATGTTGGTTGTGATTCATATTTCTTACATTCTACACATGAAGCTTTTACTTCCATTAAACAGATGTCCACCATTCTCTTATAATAAGATGCAAGGATCTTTACAAAAATCATTGATGATTGTTGAAGAGCTTGGTTCCATTCTTTGGTCAGCCTGTCCTCCGACCTACTGACCAAAGGCTGTAACTTAACTCTTAGTCCTCTTGGTGTGATATCCTTGTTAATATATGCCTTAAAAAGTCTGAGATGCCATATATTGGCACGTAAGTTTTTAAGATTCTTATTAAATTTGTTGAAGGCCATTTCACAGTCATTGTTAATATTAATATTTGAGCCACTCGGATTACTGCTTGACATGTTATACATATCAAACACTCCAATATCATGTCGATCAGCACATAATCCCGTTAGTAGTTGCTCCAAATCCATTTTTAAAATATATTTATGTATTTTGACCAACTAGAAACAAAATCTGTTTCAATCAATATGTCCAAATTAGTAATAGTTCAACAGGGACTGCACTGAGAACCTAGGTGTCGAAAAAAAATATATGAATATTTTCCAAAAGTTACACTATAATATATTTGGTCAAAGAACACAACTTAGAAATAAACCATACTCATGAATCATGAACATCCACACTTATCTATATATGTGTCTATCAGTATGTCTGCATTATGCTTGGCACATATATGTTTGTGAAAACAATGTATACTCTATGTTCAAAATGCAATGCTGAGTCGGCTTGTTGTTCTTGTTAAATAATATACAAGGATGTATTATTATTCATCACATGATATATAACAAGTGAACTTTTGAAACCCCTTAGCACATGTTGCCTTTGCCAAAGATTTCAACACTAACTTGCCCAGGTAGTACATGTAACAACCTAATCCAAATGTTAACTAACAATACAATTTTCAAGCGATGACTTTTCACACATTCAAATGACTGTAACACATATAGTTGTTCATACACAAGAATAAAGTGAAGGTAGTATGCCCTACTACACTACCATTTAGCTGTTATGAATATAATTCACTTTTCATTGACCCAAGTATACTGTACTACTATAAATCCATTCCTGTTGTTACATATACCAGACCAACTATGGCATCAATAGTTTGTCAATATACACACATACTAGGTAACTGTGGTAAATGGGACACTTCAATTATGGTATCAAATTCTTGCATTCTATAAAAAAGAATGTATCCCACTTTATAAGACAAACCTATCCCAACATATAGCTGATATTATTATAATATTACAATTACATGTATACCAGGTCTTAACGAATGTAGCATTTAGAGTCAACCATTTACTAATACATTTCGAGATCCAATGAATCTCAAAAGTTAAAGTCAATATGATGTTTTCACCAGTTCTAATCCATCAACGATAATCCAAATGCCTTCCATAAATTTCCGATTTATCAGCCTGTAATCCACCAGTATTGCCAACCTCTAACAGCACCAATGCAAAAAAGATCGCGAAATGTGAAAAAATGGTTAATATAAAGTGAAACTGAAAATTTAGATTTGTGTCCTGCCAATAGTCACAGTACCTGAGTTATTCCTGAGTTATTCCTGAGTTTAAAGGCTTCTGATCCATAAATTGTTGAATCCCATGGATGGAACGCTGTACACCAATTTGCACAGAAAAGAGTTACCAAACTGCTGCCACAGAGTATTAGAGTGAACCACTGAAATTGGTTTTAGGCCCCCAAGCTTATCCGCATGACAACCGAAGCACTCTCAAGGTAATCCTTCCCTGGTCGAAATGTTAGTTCCCCATCCACTTAGAACTAAACAATTACCCAACGTGGTTGATGCTTGACAAGAATTATAACATCCACTGCTTCACGAACAAAAAATGACTAAAAAAATACCAGAATGTTGCAAAAAGGACGCTGCCAACACAAAAATGCTGTGTCACTATCGAGAACCACCAGTGAAGCCAAGAACATCAGCAAAAAACCATACGCTCCGCAAGGATGGCGTGCAAGGTCAAACCAACAATGTAAAACCACCAATGACCAGCAAAAACGATAGTGAGCACACAGTAATGAAGAAATAATTATTTATTTATAATTTCTCCAAATCCAGACCGGTTTCGGTTATTCAGCCTTTATCAATGGATACAAAAAGTTTTTTGAATGAAATGAACTTTTTGTATCCATTGATAAAGGCTGAATAGCCGAAACCGGTCTGGATTTGGAGAAATTATAAATAAATAATTATTTCTTCATTACTGTGTGCTCACTATCGTTTTTGCTGGTCGTTGGTGGTTTTACCCTGAATGTACAAGACATATATCTTAATTACCATCTGATATAGTTGGGTGGGACCTGTTGCCCAAGGTGGGCAAGGTAGACTGTTTCACACCTGATTGAGGACTATCCAGACAAGCAAAATGTGAGGTTGGTTGTTGTTGTTGTTTGTTTTTTCAGCTTTTCCCGGTCAGGGGTCGCCACAGCGGAACTCCGGTCCGCTAATGATTGGCATTTGAGTTTTATAGTGCTGAGTTACCAGCCTGATGCCCAACCTTCAGCGAAGGCACACCCATTCACGCATGTCTTTCGGAGGCCACTCGACCACGGGGAGGACATGCAGACTCCACACAGAAGGCAATCCAGCCGAAAATCAAACAGGAGAACCTCTTGCTGTGAGGCAACAACACTACCGCTGTACCACCGCGGCTTGAAGCATTCTAATTAATTTCTTTTACAACTTTCAGAAGCTCCAGACATGACGCTGATTGTCATCTCCTTGAAATCCACAACCCAAGCATCTTCTCCATAGACATCTGTAATATCAAGCTTCCTAATCTTCTTGCTGTCTGTTATACAGAACATATTTCTAAACATGGGGAAATTAATTTAATACAAACACATTGTTACATGAGCTGTGCACTAAGGCACATTACCATCGTGTGCTGCTAATAAAAGTTACATGCAAGCAGGTGAAAACATAGTTTTATAGAGAAGTTAGTGCCTGTCCTCTCCTGCTTACACACAATGCTGCCTAAGGACACAGCAAATAAGTGACTTGTGTGCCACAAAAACAGCTTGTTCATTTGACTAAATGTCACAAAAAATTGATTCAGCCATCTTAGTGGTAAGGAACTTCCTTACTTAGAGAAACAGTAAATACAAACTACTGATATACAAAGGTTCCAAACATAACGCAGCTGGGACAGCTTTCCATGGGGTATGGGAGGAAAGAAAACCAAAGGAGCAGCACCCTGCAGTAGGCAGCAACAAAGGTTTGCAGTAAGATCTTTGAAGACAATACAGGCTACATACTGCAGTTGTGTTAGCTATGTAACGTCAGTCTGTACTGCACTCTGTGCTAATCATGTGACTGGTATACTGTCTTACATTTCTGTTTCCACATTCTCATCCCCTTCTGAACCTCTGGATCATTGGTAGTGCTTAAAACTCTGTAATTACACATGCCTTTGGTCAATAATATGTGTGCCCGCACGTGTGTGTGTGTGTTTGTGTGTGTGTGTGTGTGTGTGTGTGTGTGTGTGTGTGTGTGTGTGTGTGTGTGTGTGTGTGTATATATATATATATATATATATATATATATATATATATATATATATATATATAGTATTCTCTAATTAATACAGAAATCCTTGAAACTACAATTTTTATTATGGTAATAAACTTTACAGGTGATTATACTGCAGCTATTAACTCTCTTAGTTTTGATGATAAAGTGAAAATAGCTTATTTATATTAATTAATGGTGTATATTGTCCTGTAAAATGTCATATTGCAGTAAAATGTATAACATTTGTATGTGTAAAAATGCACCAACTCTAGTTTATCGTAAATTATTTGCAATATTCTCTGCTTTTTCCTATTTACTTCATTTCATTTCACTTTCAAAATATAGAATGCTCATCACAAATTAATGCAAAGAATGCATGAATTCAAGGTTCTGTTCAGTTTCACAGTCAAAATGCACTTCCTTAACATGAAGAGGTCTACCATCTAGTCTATGTACTGAGACTGTATTTTCAAACATTCTAAGCAAGCAAATGAAGCCCGAGGAGCAGAAAACTGTGAAGGCAGGGTGAGAATATATTTCACTCTACTACACAACACAGTTGAAAAAGAGTATATATAATAAGGAATATTTATGACTGAGTATGTAAATAAGGATCTATGTTTTTATGAAAACAGTGCTTATTTCAGTTATTCCATTTTTTTCAGGTTAATTTTATTTTAGTTGCAAAGGGAAAATTGCTGCAAAGACTACTGCCAAATTTGTAAAGAAAAATCCAATTACACTTGCTTAGGGTTGCTTTAGTGACATAACAGACCCGGTGATACTAGTTGGTTACAGAAAGAAAGTTGGCTGCAACATTTTTTATGTTATTTATTTGTTAACTGATTACATTGACAGAAAACAAGTACACCTTTATAAGCACAACCTGTAATCATAAGTAAGTAACTTGCTACATATCACGCACTAGCAAACAGCGGCTAACAGACTCATACTCTGGACAACAAGAAGCAACTAGTTAGTAGCTCTTATCTCTAATTATCTGAATTAACTAATTAATTGTGAAGATTTCTTTATTAAATAATTAAGCAATAACCCATGCCTGGGTATGGGTAATGCTAGATTTACCCACGGTTGGTGTGGTTTGGTCATGAGGGGGAAGCCCGAGTGGCCAAACAAAGACAACTGTGGGTAACTCCAGCATTACTCACACCCAGAAATGGGTTATTGCTAAATACTTGCTTTTCTTAAATACTGGCATTGTATAATGCCTCCGTGCTGCCCTTCCGCAGCTGTCTGGTATTCTGCGGTAGTTCTGATGTACTGCGCATGCGTATGCTTATTCAGTACATCAAAGCTGTGGGTGGAAGCAACGAAGAAAGCAAGATCTCCGTTACTTTTTTTAAAGCTGTCCCACTATGTTAAACTCCTTTAACATAGCAAGACACATTCTAAAAAGCAACGGAGATCTTGCGTTCTCCATTGCTGTAACAAAAAAAAAAAAAAAAAAAAAGACATACTAATGGAAAAAGTCTTGGCGCCGCACCTTTTTCCATTAGTATAAGTCTGCTTTACAACGTGCATGCTGACTAATCAGTGAGCACATTTTGGAATATTAATGGGGGGGGGTGTTGTTGTATAATGAAAAATAATGGAGCAGCAAAGAACTGGTATTAGCCAATCAGATGCCAGCAAACTTAAGATTTATTTGTAGCATTACATAAATATGCAAATTATACATGACAGTTGTTTGCTTGTTTGTTCACACAGTATATATGCTTGTTTATGTTATATGGGGCTTATCATATGGGCTGCTTATGCACAACATCTCAATTTGTACAGACGAGAATAAAACACAATGTCCCAGCTTTTCTTTCAAGCAACTACAGGTTGTAAGTAAGACAGAAAATGCAAAAAAAAAAAAAATATATATATATATATATATATATATATATATATATATATATATATATATATTGGGTAACAAGATGCCATATGGTAGGAAATAAAGATTCAGTGAGTCATCATTCATGCTGTAGTCACACCAGTTATACATACCTAGGCAGAAGTAATCACAACTAAGAAATGCATAAAAATATTTCATATAATTGAGAAGTGCAGCACAGACTTACAGTCAAGTTACATTAAAAATGTAAAGGTTTTTCACTGACCAGTTATCCTGTTTAGTGGATATGCAAGATTTATTTTCCCTAACACCACAACCTGTATCTGAAAGGTATTTCAAATGATACAGGTGGGGGGATGGGACAGAAATACTACAGAATTTTTGGAATGGATTATAAAAATACAGTGTGGAGGCAAGTGTTGACTGCAATGAATTCACATTAAGATGGATGCCAAGGCATGGTAAGAAGCCAACTACTAAATCTTTTGAGCTTGCTGTTGAGGATCTGGCAGAACATTAGTGCTATATATAGACAGCAACAACTGCAAAATCTGTCCTAACCTGGAGAACTACAATGTCAAGTTAGAAATGTATGCATGCATATCCAGTATGTCATACTGCTGGACTGAGCAAGAGAAAAAATACAGTAAACCTTCTTGCTGGCTTTTTTATATTCAGGTTAGGGAATGTTAGGTAATGCTGGGATTTAAAGAATGTCCTCATTTAAACCATGTGACACTGAAGCAGGAAGGACAAAGTACATAAAGGCAGTCATTCTTTTCATTTGCAATAATAAACCAATGCTTTAAAAATTAATACTTGAGCAATCTGTACTAGATGATTCAACATTATTTACTGATGTGATATAAACATGTGCAGGAGGATGAATTTTCCACAGCACCATATTTAATATTTTTATAAATTTGTCACAATTAGCATATGCAACAAGACAAAACATTAGCGTTTGTTTGGTCATTTATGTAGCAGTGCAGTACATACAGAGAAACACAGATGTAGACACATTTGGACATACACACATACACATATACACATATATTCAAAAAATATTAGCATAACCATTGGAAAATTAAACCCACACTTTTTCTCACATTTCTGTTATTTTTATCTTGCTGTCTGCACAATATCTGCAATTTCTGTAATAATTTATAACTTTTGTATTTTAGAATATATATACTCAAAACTATTTGCATCTCAAGTTAATCAAATAAAATGCTATAATATAATGGTAATATAATGTTATGGTAAATCATAATTCAAGTGATTTTTTTCTATGCTTGATCATAAGAATCCTGAGTTAAAATAGGTAGTCAGAGAACTTTTTGTGACAAAGAAAATTAAATAAAGGTATGAGAAAAGTTGAAAATGTCCCCAGGACCCCACTCACATGTATGGCTGAGTTCCCTACTTTTAATGCCTCATCCTAATGGTTAATTTAAAAATGTGAGAAGTTTAAATTACATTGTTATTTACAATGCTGAACATGTTTAAGGGATTTGAATTCAGTTACTCCATGTAAATTTAACTTACCAAGCTGTTTACTTACAACATATAAAGAAACACGTTATCTCCTCTACTATAGAGGATGTGCTATTATCACAATTTTGCAGTCTAGCTGTATGCATTTAAAGGAGTTGGAATTAAACTTTATTGTTAAATGTACAGTTTGATGAAGGAGGGGGAGACTCATAACTTCAGTTTTCAGCAAAATAGTATCAGGTAATAAACGTTTCTGATATCTTTTCAGGATGGGATACCCAAGCAAATGACTAGTATGTTTGCTTTGCACTGCTTCTGATTTGTTATGACCTTGATGAGTTAATGTTCATATTTTGGTCAGCATGGCAATTAAGAAAACCTCAAAATGAAATACCTACTCATACAATAACTTATTTAAATATAAGCTGCCTTCTGTTGCCCGGGATTTTCCTGTAATTAATGCAAAATATCTCCACACTTTTTGATAAAAGTAGACATGAGTTAAAATATGTCCAGTAGGTTTCTAATGTTTAAGTGTCTGTAACAAATGCAAAAGTGTGATTATTTAATTCTGTCTTTTTTATTCAGATTGGTCTACTGAGGCAAATGTTTTTTTTTCTTTTCTTGGATAAAGAAAGGACAAAGGAAGGTTTTTCTGTTATAAAAATATTAGGACTTCTCAGGGTTTGGGAGCCACATCAGTCATATTTATATTTTTAATGGGCTGATCTGAGAAAGTAGACCCATGGACTAAAATTATTATGAAAATAGTCATCTGAAAATCTGAAACTGTTTCAAAAACACTTGCTAACATCCTTCAGCAAACAAAGTAAAATGTGACACCAGTAATTCTTAATAAACTAAATATTTTGGTTCAGTATTGAACAAGGTGAGTGCAACTACTCAAGGAAAGGATTCAGTCAGGACCAAGGACCAAGGCAGAAAATGTATAAAATTAGAGGAATACATAATTTTACAAGCTTTCAATACTGAAGACAACTTCCAGTAAAAAAATATGGTATAATATAATACAATGCAGTAAAAAAGATGCAAAGCATTAAAAGTATAGTTTGTATAATTAGACTGCAAGCAAGGCTGAAAGGAAATTAATGGTGGTATTCATAGTCATTATGCAAATGCTTTAAGGCTATCTACACTGTCCGCTAATGAAAGCAGCTAAGACTCGATTCATGGACGCCATTTACTCTAATGAGCAATGACCTTGAATGAGCATAAACAAATGAACTCATAATGAGATGTAAATGGCAAATGATGTAACCCAGAGTATGCTAATGAAGCATTCTCTCCCCCCATTTGTGATTCTCAGTGGAATTTTCCCTCTTGTCCGTGCCATCTGCTGATACATTATATAAAGAGGAGTCTCACCAATCCTATCTACTTTGCAATACAGGAAAATGCTGTCACTTGTTGCTAGCCTTGCTATTACAGGTGTGAGTTGCTTGTCTTGGCTGAGCTAAAACCACTTATGCCCAGAGGTGCTTTCCAGCCAAAAGGCAGAGATATAGGCAGAGGATAACTCATTATAGCTTTCATAATTGGGAGATACTTAACAGCTTCAGAGTGGACAGGGACATTATAAGGGCCTTAGGAGTATGTATGACCCCCCCATATGGGGTATCCCTTTGCACAATAAGGTAGGTATTGCACTCACTATATTTGCCACAGGGATCTTCCAGAGACAGACTTGAGACACACTGTGGATCTCTCAGGCTTCTGCCTCAAGGATATTGCTGCAGTTCTTGGGTGTACTCTTGGCATGTGTGAATAAGTACATGTATTCCTGGTGTCAGGAAATATCCAGGACTAAATCAGGATTATGAGATAATTAGTGAGATAGATTGGATCTACATCACAATTAGGGCCCATTCTAGTCCACAGTGAACTGGTCCCACAAAAGGAAGGGCTATCAATTACCTGGTAGTGTGTGCTGCATGGGGATGCATCACCAACATCTCTTCCCAGCATCCCAATGGTGCACATGATTCCAATATCTGGCACACTAGTTCACTCTACTGCCTCTCCCTGCATGATAGGATGCCCAATGGTCACCTTGTTGGTAAGTTATTTTTTCCCTTCTTTCTATAATATTTAAGTAGTCATTCATGATTACATATATTGCTGAATAATAAATCACTTTTCCTTTGTTTTGCACCTCCCTCCCTTTTCTCTCTCTTTTTTTTCTTTCAGGTGATGTTGGATATTCACTGGAGCCATGGCTCGTGACACCAGTGAGAAATCCAGGTGGAGCTGCTGAAGAGACTTATAACACATCCCTGTTCCAAGTCCATATTCACATTGACAGGTTCTTTGGCCTAATGAAGAGCCATTTCAAGTGGCTGGATGAGTCTGGGGCTGCCCTATAGTAAGACCCAGCTAATGTGTGCAGGATGTTCACTGCATGTTGCATTCTGCATAGCATGAACATGCTAGTCTAGTGAGGAAGTGACCCATGCTGTCACTGCAGCTCCTGGTTTGACTACAAATATGAGCAATGATGACCATCCAGCAGCACTAGTAAGAAACCCCATCTGGCATATGGTTGTGCAGGTAAAGAAATAACATCTAGTCCAAACCCATGGGCCATGACATTCAGGTTAGTGGTTTCTTTATGAGTTTAACTGCTGTATGCAGTGATACCCTGACCTATTCTGTATGATGCATGACCTGCTGTCACTGTTCATCTGACAGTCCTTTTCATCTTTAAATTATTGATGTTTTTTATTTCAGAACTCATATTATTGTTTGTAAAATCATGCCTGAATCCTCAGTGACTCCCTTTCAGTGATGTTATAAAGCATCTTGTAAACAATAACTGCAATTTTAACAGACTTGCACAATAAATTCTGGTGAAGTGATGTATCTAAGTATATGTGTACTGAATATCTTCATGTGGTATAATTAGTGAAATCTGTTAATTCAGTATTTAACATGAGTTCATACCCTGCGTTTGAATGAAAACATATATTGTTTTTCATATTATGCAGTTTCTTCTCAGATTAAAGTAATTGCACATGAGATTATTTTATTTAGTCATACAGCAGCAGTAGTGTTTGTTTACATGGCAGGGTACTCATTTTAATCTACAATTTTCTAATTACTATTTATTTGAAAACTTGTGTCTTACCCCCCTCTTTTTTCAGTAATAACTTATTCCACTTCAAGTTAAACATTTACCTGTGTTTCTGAATTGCAAGTAACAGAATTGTCACAGTTGATTCACAGTAGTTCAAAATCAAATGAGTTATACACATCTCCTAAAGTTAGGCTAAGAGATAGTGCAAGCGATTTTGACAACAGACTGCCATGAGAGATGGATGTTGAGTTGGTCTGATGTCAGGACCTACTTGAAGCAGGTGATACTGCTATCCTGGAGACACTGATCTGCCAATGGTGCATAAATGTGGTTGGGATCATGAATGAGAGGTTCTGCTAGGTGTAGATGAACACTGAACTGGCCTGCATGAAATTTGTTGTGCTTGTTCCCCACCAACTAATTACAGTACTTTCCTGAGAAGCACTTGTAGCCTCAAATGATCTCCCCACTTATGTCCGGACAGTACCCTGTCCTCTTCCCCATCCAAAATTGAGTCCTGTTTGAGTTTGTTAAGTCCTAGCTAGTATACAAATGAAGACGGACAGCGACACTTGGCGTGCCACCATATTACACATCAGTGTGATTATGGCTTTATTCCTGTTCTGAAAATTCTCACACATACCTTGGGGGACTCTCATTGCCAGTGCACTGAGCCATAACAATGTCACAGCACATTTGTTGCTGTGCAGTCAATGCTTTTTGTGTTTCCTAGGGTAGCTGTAACAAATGTCCATCCCTGGCTCCCCTTTGTCAAGTTGTTACTGTGAACACTGTTATCTCTGAATGCCTATCATCATCCTCAAAGTGTTTGTCTGGGTTTGGAGACACTGGTGTAGGGGTGCATGGGTGTTCCTCCTCTAAGGTATGACCGCAGTGTCAGCATGTCCTTGGCTTTGTGATGCACTGTCACTTCCTGCATATAGAGCTGCATGATTACATTTTACTTATTCATGTATATTACAGAAAAAGTTTGCATTTCCATGTTTTCATTTATTGCACTAACTTAGGCAGTTGTTAAATTATATGCAGACAGTTTGTGCAGACCTGCAAAATATTCATTAGTACAGTATTTGTATCATAAAGACATTTCTTTACAATTAGAACTGCATGTACAAAATGTCTGAAATCAGTCAGGTACTACACCCTAATCAGAGTGCGGGGGGGGGGGTTGGCTGCAGTGTCAAGTGAATGTCCAGCATATACCTTAGTGAGAAATGACCAATATTATTGCCTCTCTATTACTTCTGCATACATTTTTGAATCATTCCTTTATATGCCTCACCATCTGGCAGTGGAAATATTTGAGGCTTAGTGGGCAGGAACTTCTGCTGATACTTCTTCAGCCTTTCTTCCCTTATTCTTTCACATACACCTTCTAACCTATTTTCCACCCAAACTACCCTATTATATTTAAAAAAAATGAAATAAATGGGAGGGTCTAGCCACTACCAAAAACACTGTGCCCCTCCTCTCCCACTTCCTCCAGCAAAACCTTGTTGATATTTTCCTACGGTGTTGCCAGTTTTGTGGTATCTTCCCTTTTTCAGTCTTTCCTATCTCCCCCTTTCTATTCTTTAGTTAACCCATAATGTCCACACAAGAATACCCCCATATAAAACATATTAATCCTTTTTGATTTTTTTAAATATTAATGGTGAAGAAAATGAAAATAATGTCATCTGTGTTAGCATGTCTGGCAGGAGATTTGTGTATATTCTCAGGTTGATTTGTATTGTATGCCTGCATGTCTAATTGTGAAAATGTAAATACATTTTTAAAATGTTGAGTATCTCCCTGTTTATACAAAATGTTTAAAGAATCTGCCAGTGATTTGATTATATTTCTAATTGCACATGTATGTGAGGGAGATTCTAAAGTACAAATTATGTGTGGAGAATCAGCTGATCAGAAGGTGATGTCATTAGAATGTTCCTGGTTGCTATGTAATTATTTACATAGCTGATTGACAGGAAAAATACATTTTTTAAACAGCTGACTGTTATTTTTTAAAATAAGACAGTTGAGATTGTTAACCTGGAATATAAAAGAGACTGCTGAAGTTAGTTAAGAGCAGCAGTTAGTGAAGAGATGCTGTCAGAGACAATGCTGTCCAATGCATACCCAAGAAAAAGGACTTGCCAAAAACTGTAAGCCTGTCTTTGCCATGCTGTTATGTATTAGATTAGATCAGGGACAGTATTCTCTAGTTAGATTAGGAAAGTTTAGTTATTTAGATAGAGTTTCTCTAAAATGATGGATTTCTATTCTACAGTTTAATTTTATATTTCTGGTGATTGAATTCTGGTGTTTATTGAAAATTATTAATTTATATTCTTGCAATCATTTTACTTATTATTAAATGTTTTTTATTACTTTACACTGTAGCTAGACAATCAGCATGTTCTTTAGAGATTAGAGTGTTTACACCTGTTTGATACTCTACAGGTCATCTTGAATGCCTGGCTGCTTCTGGTTATAGCTAACATTTATTTTGATATTTAATTTTTAATAATTGATTACCCTTTTAAGGGCATGTAGACCTGTCTGACTCTGGTGGCAGTGTCTACCATTTGTACTGGGGAGTGGACACTGCTGGAAATCTGTGTCAGGCTTCCAATAAGTGTCTGAGTGTGTGAGATTTGAATTTATTTTGAGTGTGAGTGAGACAGAGGTCTTAAACTGGAACACATTGCTCTGAAGTGTATGATAAGGGATTACATTTGGGGTGGACAAAGGTATATAGTCCAGTCCCAGGAAAAAAAAAACATGTTCCTGTTGTGCTCTTAAGGGAAATTGTGGAATTTTACTGGTGTGTGCTCTGTGCTGTGGTGTCTTTCCATGCTGCTCCCACACTGGAGTCAATAGTGAGAATTGTGGCTCCTTAATTACTGGCCTGGATTTTAAGTGGGTGACATCACATTTAATTGCTGGCAGTCCGGTGGGTTATTAGTTGGATGTCACATTAATAGGTGGCAGATTAGTGGGATTTTTAATTGGATTTCCGTAGCCCATGGGTAGCTGTCATTATGGCATGCACTCTTGACAACCACAAGGTAAACCTTCAGAATTTCAATCCACCACAGTTTTATTTATTTTTTTGTAGTTAGATAATCAGGGAAAGCAGGCAAGGATGTCAGCAGAAGATTTTAGCAAGCTGACAAAGATCCAGTTGGCTAAGGAGTGTGAAGCCAAAGGAACAGTGCATGCCAACCTGACCAACGAAGCAATACTTTCAACCTTGGTTGCAGCCACAGCTCAGATGAGCCATTCAGAGGATATTCAGTTTGGTGTTGGTGATGTGCAGCCTGCCGAGATGGGACAGTCCACGTTTTCTTCAGAGGACCTGAGAATTCATCTGGAGTTAAGGTGGTTGGAACTGGAGGCCAAACATTTTGAACTGGAATCAGCAGATAGGCTGTGCCTTGAGGGCAAGGAGACAATGCGACACCTGGAGGCTGAGAAAATGGAGAAGCAGCACTGATATGAACTGAAGGCTGAGGAAAAACTGTGTCTATATGTACTGGAGACCAAACAACGGGAGATTGAAGAGAGACTGAGGTGTTTATAGGCAGAGGAGAATGAGAGACAACACCTGCATGAAATGGAGCTTCAAAACCTTCGAGAGGGTCATGGAGGTAACTAGGAAGAGAATAACCGGACCCCAGAAGCAGTAAAGTTCAGTAAACTTTTTCCTCAGTTCAGGGATGGAGATTAATTTGATAGTTTTATTCATATCTTTGAGAGGGTATGTAGACAATATGATGTTGACTGTAAGCTCTGGGTTCAGCTCCTACCTCCCTTACTCCATGGTAAAGCTGTTCAGGCTGCAGCAAAATTAAATGATGTAGATTGTTTGAATTATGACAAAATGAAATGTCGCTTGTTTGACTGTTTCAAACTTACACCTGAGGCATGTAGAAAAATGTTTTGTGAACATAGATGCAAGGCAGATGAAAGTGTACATATTGCTGACTTAAGTGCTTACTTTCACAAATGGGTGAGTGGGCGTCAAGTCATCACTTTTGAGAGACTGGCAGACCTTTTGGTGAGGGAACAAGCCCTCAGTACTCTGGCTGATGACATGAGAGTCTGGTTAGCAGACCATGAGTGTAACTCTGCAGAGGAGTTGGAGAGAAAAGGGGATCTGTACTTGGCAAGCAGAGCACCTTTGAATAAAAAAGGGATACCCAATGCTGCACATGGACATTCAGGAACCCATGTGGGGCAGTCAAAACTACTCCAACAGAGTACATCAGTAATAGGGGAAACTACTAATCCAAGTGCACAGTTAGGGATTAGATGTTTCAAGTGTAACCAGAGGGGACACATAACAGCCAAATTACCATCAAGGCAAAGTGAGAAACATAAGGTAAGGGAACCAGTAAGCGTGGATGACAAACTGCCAATGCTAAGCTGTTTAGAAACAAATGTGATGCCAAATTATCACCAAAATGTATATCCTATCTTACTAGATGGTAAACAGGTAACTGCTAAGAGGGACACAGCTTCTGATATAACCATTGTGAGGCCTGCAGTGGTTACAGAAGAGCAGTACTTGCGTGGGCAGTACACTCCAGTCAGAGTTTGGGGGCGACTCCATTCCAAATATCTTTGGCTAGGGTTCATCTTGATTGGGAGGGTGGAAGAGGAAGCAAGCAAGTAGGTGTGTTTGAGGATATTCCTGCAGATGTCCTGATAGGGAATGACTTTGAAGATGCAGTATCTTGTGTACATGCAGTGACACACAGTCAGGCTTGGAGAAAGGCATGTAGGTCTGGTAGTCTGGGAGAGATCCAGAAAGATCTCATACCTGAAGCTGGTACTGGCATGGTGACTGTTTCAAAGAAGGTGCTATCTGGTATCATTAAGTCTGAATGTGAGTCACAGCTGCTGGTGGGTACTGATGTTCCCCTGGACATGGTGACCGCAAGGATGGAGGTGAGTGATAGTACCCAGAGTGACAGTGGGGCACAGTTGTCGAAAGTGACTAGGCTTCCTGCGGAAGGGGAGCTGGGGAAGGTCATGAAGGTAGAGTTGAGACAGGCAAAACTTATGGATCCTACATTACAAAGCTTGAGGGAGGTGGCTAGGAAGGCACCTTAGGCTCAAGGAAGAGGGGAATCCATATACTGGAACAAAGGTTTATTTTATAGAGAGTGGACTCCTTGGGGTGGGCTAGAAGGTGAAGTAATATGGCAGCTGGTAGTGCCTAGAGCTTACCATCTGCCACTTTAGCCATAGCACATGACATTTCTTTCTCAGGTTATAGAGGCATAAGATGTACTAAGAGATGTATTAGGCAAAATTTCTATTGGCCCAGGATTGCAAGGGATGTGGTAGGATATTGTAGGACTTGTGAACAGTGCCAAAAAGTTAGGAAAGCAGGCGACAAGGTTAAGGCTCTGTTAATGCCTTTGCCTGTTATCAAAGAGCCATTTCAGAGAGTGGCCCTGGACATTGTGGGACCCCTGAGTACTCCACGTTCTACAGGAAAGAAATAGATCTTGGTGGTAGTAGACTATGCTACCAGATATCCTCAGGTGGTGGCTCTGTCATCTGTTGAGGCAGGGAAGGTGGCAAATGCTTTTCTCGAAATCTTTAGCAGAGTAGGTGTTCCACAGGAAATACTGACTGACCGAGGTGTCATATCACACCTGTTGACTTGTCTGTGGAAGCATTGTGGGGTGAAACATCTAAAGACCACCCCCTACCATCCCCAGACTAATGGTCTTGTGGAGAGGTTAAACTCTACATTGAAGACTATCCTACGGGCATTTGCAGACCAACATATGTGGGAGGTGTTGGATAGATTAAGTATGGCAGGATTAACCATTAAACCCAGTAAGTGTCAAGTGGGTATGGCAGAGGTCACTTACTTAACAGAGTGGGAAGTAGTAAAATTAGGCCAGAACCTATCGAGGTAGAAGCTATTCAAGAGTGGCCAGTTCCTGTTACGAAAAAACAAGTGAGAGCATTTCTAGGGACAGTGGGGTACTATAGGAAATTTGTGCCCAATTACAGTACTGTAGCTGCACTCCTTACTGACCTAACCAGGAAGAATAAACTGGACAAGGTAGTGTGGACCACAGATTGTGAAGAAGCATCTCAAAAACATAAGAATATTTTGGGAGGACCTCATATGATACCCAGCCCAGATTACAATGAAGAATTTATTGTATAGGTAGATGCTTCAAATTATGGGGTGGGTCTGTACTTAGCCAAATTTCCACAGAATGAGAAGAGCACCCAGGGGTATATCTGAGCCATAGACTCCAACTGAGAGAAGAGTGTTATGCAGCTGTGGAGAAAGAGTGTTTGGCCATAATGTGGGTATTGCAAAAGTTGCAGCCTTATCTTTATGTACTCGCAGACCATAACCCTCTAACATGGCTTAATAGGGTCAGTAAGCAAAATGCCACATTAATGAGGTAGAGTCTAGGATTGCAAACATATGATATGACCATACAACAATGCAGTGGGGTTAATAATGTGAATGTGGATGGATTGTCCAGCAGAAGAGTGGGTTAATATTCCCAGGTAGACCCATTTTTCTCAAGCATCAGTTTTCAAGGCTCACTTGAAAATCATGCTTGAGTCATAACGGGGGTGGAAGTGTGAAGAAAATGAAAATACTGTCATCTGTGTTAACATGTCGGGCAGGAGATTTGTGTATATTCTCAGATTAACTTGTACTTTATGCCAGCATGTCTAATTGTGAAAATGTAAATATGTTTTTAAAATGTTGAATAGCTCTCCCTGTTTATACAAAATGTTCAATGAATTTGCTATTGTTTTAATACATTTCTAATTGCACATGTTTGTGAGGGAGATTTTAAAGTACAAACTGTCTGTGGAGAATCAGCTGATCGGTAGGTGATGTCATTAAAATGTTCTGGGTTGCTATGTGATTATTTGAACAGTTGATTGAGAGGAAAAATAACTTTTTTAAACAGCTATCTTTTTAAAAATAACACAGTTGAGACAGTTAACCTGGAATACAAAAGAGAGTGCTAAAATTAGTTAAGAGCAGCTGTTAGTGAAAAGTTGTAGTCAGTTACAATGCTGTACAGTGCATACCCAGGAAAAAGGACTCACCAAAAAATGCAAGCCTGTCTTTGCTTTGCTGTTATGCTTTAGATTAGATCAGGGACAGTATTCTCTAGTTCGATTAGAAAAGTTTAATTATTTAGATAGACTTTTTTAAGATGATGGACTTCTATTCTACAGTTTAATTTTATGTGTCTAGTGATTGAATTCTGGTGGTTATTGAATTTACATTCTTGTAATCATTTTTATTTATTATTAAATGTTTTTCATTACATTACATTGTGGCTGGACAATCAGCATGTTCTTTAGAGATTAGAGAGTGTTTATACCTGGTTGATACTTCCCAGGTCACTTCGAATCACTGGCTGCTTCTGGTTATAGCTATAATTTATTTTGGTATCTAATTTTTAATAATTGATCACCCTTTTAAGGGCACGTAGACTTGTCTGACTCTGGTGGAAGCATTTACCATTTGTATGGGGAGTGGACACTGCTGGAAATCTGTGTCAGACTTCCCATAAGTGTTTGAGTGTGTGAGATTTGAATTTATTTTAAGTGTGAGTGAGTCAGAGGTCATAAACTGTAACACATTGCTCTGAAATGTATGATAAGAGATTACATTTTGGGTGGACAAAGGTATATAGTCCAGTCCCAGGAAAAAAACAACATGTTCCTGTTGTGCTCTTAAGGGAGATTGTGGAATTTTACTCTTATGTGCTCCGTGCTCTGGTGTCTTTCTGTGACCGCTCCCACTGACCTGGCTTTTAAGTGGGGAACGTAACATTTAAATGTTGGCAGTCTGGTGGCTTATAAGCCCCTCCTCTCCCACCTCCTTCAGCAAAACCCTCTTAATATTTTCTTTCTATGTTGCCTGTTTTGATGTATCTTCCCTTTCTCAGTCTTTCCTGTCTTCCCCTTTCTATTCTTTAGGAAACCATAATGTCCACATAAGGATACCCCCATGCAAAACATGTTAGTCTTTTCTATTTTTTTTAAATATTGATAACAGTTGCACAGTCCACCTTTGACTTAAATGTTTTACACCTGGCTGTGCATAGCCACATCCGTCCACTATTTTCGAAATACATACAAAGCAATATGAAGCATATGTCTTTTACATTGTTCTTTGTATGTGCTTAACACTTTACTTTAGGTACGTTATGCTTTTGCCATAAAGCAGGCATGTTTTACAAAATGCTTTTGTTTTTTCTTATTCAGTACTAATAACCTGTGTTTAGCTTATTTTTATATATGTGTAGCAGTGCTTCTCACTAATAACTGCAAACTGCCAGAAGTGATGAAATGGAAAATCAGTCATCTACTTACTGGTAATTAAATGAGAAAAGAATGAAACTCAACTCAATCCAAATAAATGTGAGCAATGTGTATGCATATATGTAGTGATTAAATATTATCATTAGTACTCAGCATGGCTCAGATGAGTAATCAGTTCAAAACAATAGTTATTTCAAATCTACTACTAAATAGGTCTAATATCATTGGTGACAGACTCGTTAAAATTCATACTTGGCCCTTCTGCATAAAAATAATTAGAATGGTTTTGAATAATAATGTGTGCAAAAAATAAATCCAGCCCAAAATATCAGAAAGAGCAGACAGATCATTCTGAATAGATTGTCCACATATAGGGAAGGCTTATTTCTGAAATAGTGGGTAAGATGACTCCATTTTCTGGAATCACTGTGAATTGATACTGGATACTTTACTTTATGAATTGCCTGCCTAAGTGTATATGCTTTTGGAACTGGTAGTCTTCTTATAAAATCTTTTGTATGAAGGGAAATAAATACCGTGGGAAGAAATAGACAGGTAATTGTTATGGCTAGGCTTGTATAGACCCTAGGGCCAATAGCCTAGTTCCAACATATGAACCTATGAACAACACTATAGCTCACTGAGGTCATATAAAGAACTGGAATATAGTTAGCTCTGGCAATGGAGACATAATGGTGCTCCAAAACGTTGAATAGGTAGGCCATAGGCCATTTTGGAGGAGGGGTGGCAGCCTGTCCATTTATCTCACAAAGCCATTAGCATGGTCTGTGCACATAAATGAGGAGGTATTCTGGCCTTCCCCATGGTGATGTGGGTTGTATGCCCCCCCCAGTCAGTGGAGAGGCTACAAATTAAACAAAATTGCCCTCACTGCTGGGATGCAGCAAAGGCACAAGCACCCCCCTACAGCTCTCTGGAATTAAGGCATGCTTAATTGTTGGCAGGTATGCAGAAAAAGCATTCAAAAATAAATAACAAATCTCGATGTCCTTTTGAGGCAGTATAGCAACCAGGATAATGTGAAAAATGTAACTATGAAATCAAGGGACAGTGTGCATGGTCAGATGATCACTGGTCAGCTCAACAGTGGTAAGAAATGTAGGTTCAGTACATACAGACCAAGTATTAATATTACATCACTCTCAATCTGGTTTATAAATTTGATCATCTTGTTTAATATTTTACATACAATATCAAGTTTAGTTACAGCCAGAAGTATGGACAGATTTTTTTTTTAATATAAACCATATTCACTATGTTATCCTTAAGTATAGAACTGTAAAACAGCATTTTAGCTTGATGATGACCAAAGTCAAAACCCCACAAGGATGGCAGTATGACAAGCCATTCCATCTTCATTTGGTACATTTACTGATATCAGTTCACTGGGATATCATAAACAAAATGGATACAAAGTTTTCAAAATATAGGCCAACAATGGATATATTTCAGATGTAAAGCATTATTTTTCATCTAGGTGGTAAAATAGTGTAAAATATTTAGTTAAATGGTGATGACTGCACTGCACTGATAAAACGGAGAAGCTCACTAAGTATTTGTTTCCTAAGATGAGTTTAATGTATATAGTTTTAAAAAAGTGACTCTAGATCTAGAGTCTAATGAAAATCTGGACACTTATCACCCTAGATTTTAAGTGACAAAAATTGTGACTTTGCAAAGATTAGAAAAGAAACATCCATCTAATATAATACTGTATCCTGTCAAGAATAAGATGGAAAGATGCATAGATGATGTTGTTACACCTTATAATGTATAGGATTATGAAAGCTGTCTAGATATTTCAGAGTTACAAACTGATTAACGTCATCACCATATCCAACACAGCTCATCCCTGCAAACCACCAAGTGCTCTTCTATTTTTTATAACAGAAACTTTACTGTTTTCTTTTTCTAGTTGCTCTATAAACATGTTGCTTACATTTCTTTATACGGCTGCAGCATATTTTACACTTGTTTCAGAAATAAAGTGTATTACTGGGCAGCTAAGAGGTATTAAACTTAAAAGTTAAAAGCCATTTGTTATAAAGTACAGGGTACATGATTTTTAAATTTCAGATTGTCCAACTCATCTCTCTACATAGCTTAGATATCTAGCCTTTAAAATGTAAATCTGACTGGTAGAGCATATCAAACTACATAGAAGTATGTCTTATAGCTGGTCTTAATAACAGATTTAGTTTAATTCAAAACCATATTTTAAATTAAAAGACTGACCTCTGAATTATGTAAGTCTGCACATTTTCAAGAGTTTATTATGGGTAATGAACATGTCACTTTATTCTATCCAAATTAAAAGAAGTTTTTTTTTTGTCCCAGAACTTTCTGTAGTCAATAAACCAAAGTTTTCTTCACTTATAGCATGTCCCTGTTGTCCTTTTTAATTGTATTTACTTATTTCTAGCTGTTTTATTAGCCTCTGCTAAAGAACATTTTTTTAGGCTTCACTTTTTGTTACCACACCTGAGGATGTCTCGAGAGTCAGCATGTATCTTTCTATTTTCATTGGGTCATTACAGTTTTCAGTAGGGAAGAACTTCAATTTGGGTAGATCCCTGCATGACTGACCAGCATCCTAAAAAGTCTTTCTCCAGCATGAAAGTCATTCTAACTCATTTCTTGAGTTATTTCCTATGAGAGCTACACGATTCACAAGCTATCAATTTGTGGCTTTTGGACATATGCTCACCTTCCTTAAATCTAGAATTTTTTTCAATATGGGGAAAACAGCTTTATTTGCAAAGAATACCCATTCAGTGGTATCTACAAGTTAATTTGGTACCCTGAATTACAGATTTAAAAAAAGACTGCCCCATGGACTAGAACATACTGAAATATTAATAAATGGAATGTGATTTGTTTGCAGGCCAGTAGATACATTCTCATTATATAAAATGCAGTGGAATGTAAACAAGCAGGTCTTGCTGATATTGTGGAATGTGACAACCTGGCTCAAAAGGATAAACATTAAAAAGAGTTAGAGTCTGAAAGGGATAAGGGATTTTAAAATTGGCATACTTAACAACTGAGGCATTAAAAAAAGAAATTGCATGCAGTCATCTTTTAATCTTTGGTTTATATTAGATATCAAAATTTTAAGGGAACCCAGCCACTGGGGATGCACAAGCCAGTGCATTTCTTTGTGCCTGTCCCAAGCCCGGATAAATGGGGAGGGTTGCATCAGGAAGGGCATCTGGCGTAACACTTTGCCAAATCATTTCATGCAGGCACCAGTAAATATTTCCATACCGGATCGGTCTAGGCCTGGATTAACAATGACCGCCACCAGTACTGTTAGCCAACAGGGTGCTGGCGGAAATTGGGCTACTGTTGGCCGAAGGAGGAGAAGAGGTGGAAGGCATGGCTGAAGGCAGGAAGAGAGGAGAAAGGCTAGGACTGTGGTAGTGAGGGTCAGAACTTTGAATGTTGGCAGTATGACTGGTATAGGGAGAGAGCTAGCTGATATGATGGACAGAAGGAAGGATGGTATACTGTATGTGCAAGAGACCAGATGGAAGGGGAGTAAGGCTAGGTGTATCGGAGGTGGGTTCAAATTGTTTTATCATGGTGTGGATGGGAGGAGAAATGCCGTAGGAGTTATTCTGAAGGAACCCTATGCTAAGAGTGTTTTGGAGTTGAAAAGAGTGTCGGACTGAGTGATGTTTATGAAGCTGGAAATTGATGGTGTAATGATGAATGGTGTTAGTGCATATGCTCCACAAGCTGGATGTGCAATGGATGAGAAAGAACAATTTTGGAGTGAATTGGATGAAGTGGTGATGACTGTACCCAAGTGTGAGAGAGTGTTGATTGGAGCAGATTTCAATGGGCATGTTGGTGAGGGGAACAGAGGGGATGAGGAAGTGATGGGTAGATATGGTGTTAAACAAAGGAATGCAGAAGGTCAGATGGTAGTGGATTTTGCAAAAAGGATGGACATGGCTATCGTGAATACGTATTTTAACAAGAGGGAGGAGCATAGGGTGACGTACAAGAGTGGAGGAAGATGCACACAGGTGGATTATATCTTATGTAGGAGGGCCAGTTTGAAGGAGATTGGAGACTGTAAAGTGGTGACTGGAGAAAGTGTAGTTAGGCAGCACAAGATGGTGGTTTGTAGGATGATGTTGGTGATCAAGAAGAGGAGGAGTGTGAGGGCAGCACCAAGGATCAAATGGTGGAAATTGAAAAAGGGTAATTATGAGGTGGAGTTCAGGGATGAGTTAAGACAGGCATTGGGTGTCAGTGAAGAGTTACCAAACAGCTGGGTAACTACAGCAGAGCTAGTAAGGGAGACGGCTAGAAAGGTGCTTGGTATCACATCTGGACAGAGGAAGGATGACAAGGAGACATGGTGGTGGAATGAGGAAGTACAGGAGAATATACAGACAAAGAGGTTGGCAAAGAAGTAGTGGGATTGTCAGAGAGATGAAGAAAGTAGACAGGAGTATAAGGAGATGAGGTGCATGGTAAAGAGAGAGGTGGCGAAGGCTAAGGATAAGGCATATGAAGAGTTGTATGAAAGGTTGGACACTAAGGAGGGAGAAAAGGACCTGTACCAATTGGCTAGACAGAAGGACCGAGCTAGGACAGATGTGCAGCAGGTGAAGGTGATGAAGGATAATGAGGGAAACATACTCAAAATTGAGGAGAGTGTGTTAAGAAGATGGAAAGAGTACTTTGAGGGGTTGATGAATGAAGAGAATGAGAGGGAGAGAAGGTTGGATGATGTAGGGATAGTGACTCATGAAGTACAATGGATTAGCAAGGAGGAAGTAAGGATAGCTATGAAGAGAATGAAGAATGGAAAGGCTGTTGGCCCAGATGACATACCTGTGGAAGCATGGAGGTGTTTAGGTGAAATAGCAGTGGAGTTTTTAACCAGATTGTTTAATGAAATCTTGGAAAGTGAGAGGATGCCTGAGGAATGGAGAAAAAGTGTTCTGGTACCAATTTTTAAGAATAAGGGTGATGTGCAGAGCTGTAGTAACTACAGAGGGATTAAATTGATCAGTCACAGCATGAAGTTATGGGAAAGAGTAGTGGAAGCTAGGTTAAGAAGGGACGTGATGATTAGTGATCAGCAGTATGGTTTCATGCCGGGAAAGAGCACTACAGATGCAATGTTTTCTCTGAGAGTGTTGATGGAGAAGTACAGAAAATGTCAGAAGGAGTTGCATTGTGTTTTTGTAGACTCAGAGAAAGCATATGATAGGTGCCTAGAGAGGAGTTGTGGTATTGTATGAGGAAGTCAGGCGTGTCAGAGAAGTATGTAAGAGCGGTACAGGATATGTACTAGGGTAGTGTGACAGTGGTGAGGTCTGCGGTGGGAGTGACAGATGTGTTTAAGGTGGAGGTGGGGTTACATCAAGGATCAGCTCTGAGCCCTTTCTTATTTGCAATGGTGATGGACAGGTTGACAGACGAGATCAGATAGGAGTCCCTGTGGACTATGATGTTTTCAGATGACATTGTGATCTGTAGTGAGAGTAGGGAACAGGTGGAGGAGACCCTGGAGAGATGGAGATATGCTCTAGAGAGAAGAGGAATGAAGGTCAGCAGGACTAAGACAGAATATATGTGTGTGAATGAGAGGGAGGATAGAGGAATGGTGAGGATGCAAGGAGTAGAGATGCGAAGGTGGATGAGTTTAAATACTTGGGGTCAACAGTTCAGAGTAACGGTGATTGTGGACGAGAGGTGAAGAAGAGAGTACAGGCAGGATGGAGTGGGTGGAGAAGAGTGTCAGGAGTGATTAGTGACAGACAAGTACCTGTAAGAGTGAAATGGAAGGTCTACAAGAGGGTAGTGAGACCAGCTATGTTATATGGGTTGGAGACAGTGGCATTGACAAAAAGGCAGGAGTTTGAGCTGGATGTGGCAGAGTTAAAGATGTTAAGATTTGCACTGGGTGTGACGAGGGTGGACAGGATTAGGAATAAGTATATTAGAGGGTGAGCCCAGGTTGGAAGGTTTGGAGACAAAGCCAGAGAGGCAAGATTACATTGGTTTGGACATGTGCTGAGGAGGGATGCTGAGTATATTGGGAAAAATATGCTAAGGATGAAGCTACCAGGTAACAGGAAAAGAGGAAGGCCTAAGATAAGGTTTATGGATATAGTGAGAGAGGACATGCGGGTGGTTGGTGTGACAGAGCAAGATGCAGAGGACAGGAAGAAATGGAAACAGGTGATCCACTGTGGCGACTCCTAACAGGAACAGCCGAAAGAAGATGATAATCACAATTTTAAGGGAGATGATACTGAGGATGTGAATCAACAAGAAAAGACCAATGCTAGTCAGCAGCAATCTGTTTTATATGCAGTAGTATCACAAATTTAAACTAAATGACAAGTGCAGTGCCAGCAGCTTCAAAACAAATCATTTGACATCAATATTCCTGAGTAACATCAATGTATCAACAACAGATGTTGCAGAATCAGTTCAGTCAAGATGTCCTGTATGGAGTAATTATACTCACTGTTTTACCTTTTTTATGCCCTTCTTAAGAGATATTTGCTTAATAAATACAATCCTTTTAAAATAAAGTACTATTTCTGTTGTATTATTTTTTCATATTGTTGTGGGCTTCTACAGATTTTTTTAATGTATATGAGTAACCAGCATATGGACATAGCTTCTGAGTTTAAAACAGAAAGATCTGAGATACTGTTTTAGAAGTACATGCTAGAACTGTTAATTTAATTTTATTTTATTTATTTACATTTTGGCTTTTGGGATAGATCACTGGTCAAATGATGATCTATTGCAGGTCCAGCCTGAGTAAAAAGTAATAACAAGCAACAGAAATCAGCTAAAAGACAGATAAAATTATCGTGTACTTGTTAATACATAAACCCAATAAGCTTAAACAGTTGAATATGAATTTAAATTAAAAAGCAAGCATATTTTACACCTGGTCTCAATAATTGATTTACTGTGACACCCTAGCTGGAATTTATAAAAAATGGGTAACATGGCTGTGTGGTGAAAAATAGCAGTTCAAACTGGGCAACGTGGTTTGAAATTTACTAAATATTCAGAAGGAGCAGCACTGCAGAGGCTGAAAGGAATAAATCGACAATTAGCTGGTGAAAAGAGAAGATGTCATGCAAAGATGTGGACAGTACTACAGCATGTCATGTGACCACCTGGGTCCTGTGGTTTGCATGCAGAGCACTCATGATGATTCTCATTTACACACACAACATTCCACTGTAAGTACACCTGAGAGCCCAGATAAACGCTTCAGGGCAAAGTGCTTACAGTTTATATTATAAATGGGAAGGAAATGGGAGTAAAAATCATGCAGATGGGGAAAAGCAAGCAGAGGAAAACATGAAAGGCTGAAGGTGAAAGAAATAGTGATGTCAACATCATTATGAAAGGAGAAGGGGAAGGGAATAGTGGTGTCAAAAGAGTAGGAAGTTTTTTGTTTGTTTGTTTTTTTTTTTTGTTTTGTTTGTTTTTTTTTCTGTGAGACAGGTGTCAGATTTTTATATTGAGAATGGCAAAGGGAAAGCTATTAATGGGAAGGTTAGTCAGAAGAAGGGTATATGAAGGGAAAACAAACCAGCAGAAAAGAGAGACACTGACAGGGAAGGAGGTGCTAATGCAAATTAAGGCGGAAAACAAACCAGTAGAAAAGAGAGACACTGACAGGGAAGGAGGTGCTAATGCAAATTAAGGGGGACCATAAAGGAGATACACAAAGAGAGACAAAGGAAGGACAATTCATGATGGTGAGGAATGGACAAAAAACAGGGGAAGGAAGCGACACATAAAGAAAAGGAACACCATTACGTGACTTCCAAGATGCACAGTACTGCACCTAGCCAGAGGTCAGTCAAATTTATGACTGACCTCATGGCTGTACCCAGCCATTGTTGGCCCAGTGGTTCTGGTCAAGCCATTGTGTGACTCTTCAAGTTGCAAAAGGACATTACCATGTCTCCCAACCAAGGTGTCCAAGCTACCAGTCCAGCAAAGCTATCATGAGCTTCCACCTCCCATCTGGTGATGCAGAGAGACCCTTCAGTGATCTTCACTGATGGACAGTCTACACCCCTACCACAGAAGTAACACCAGAGGGCACTACCAAGCCCTCAAAGTTACCTTATTGAGTAACTATTACCCTGCCAAAAACACAGGCCTGGAGACTCCTGCAGATCCAGCAGGTGGTGGCAAGGCAGATGCACTGTGCAATGGTCACTGCCACAACAAATCCAACTCCACAGATAACATTGCATAAAATAGGAATGTAATGGACCAAAACAAAAAATAAAGAACAAATAAAATAAAGAAGATAATAGCTATAAAGAGAAGAAGCACAAGATCAGTTATTGGTAGGTTGTACTACAATGGTTGGAAGTACAGACTCTGGAGGATAATTGCTTATGCAATGGCAAAACACATGCAGTACAAAGGCCTGACCCACAAGTACTGCAGAACTAAGTGTTTTAAATGGCACAGTTTCATGGTAGATAACCAGTCTTCCATCAATACAGGGAGTAGCATGACATAGCCCATTGTCACAGTGGAGTCACATGACCACAAAAGACATGCATGAAAGGGGACAGGGAAGAGGTGCATTCACCACACAAGGTTTTGCACCTTTGCATTAATGTTTAATGTGGTGCCCCACATTAATGAGCCACAAATCATGGCATGGAGGTGCAGTCATGCACCTATAAGCTGTGGAGTGGATTACAAAAAGCCTAAATGCTTATCCATGGCATGGAGATGCCCAGGAATGTGCATATAGCTTTGTGGTCAATCATTAATGTGCTCACGCAGGCATGCCCCACATAGCATAGCATAATGTATGGCTGTGTACTCACAGTGCAAATCGGGGGCATTTAAGTAAAACTGCCTCATTATCAAAATTACCACACCAAGACCTCCAGTGCTCCATGTGTATTATGTAGTAGATGCAGTGAGGAAGGTAGACCTGACAACTGACAGTTTGTAGGGCATACATTGGCAGTGCTTTGTTGGCTGTAGGTCAGTGTAGGTATATGACAGGTTGCATACTACAACACAGTCTGCATGCTATCCTTAATGAACTGATGTGAGGATGTGTCAGGGGTGGAACTCATAACTACTGATGTCAAATGGATGAGGGAGAAGTACAGTTGATGATGCACATATTGTCCACCTCTTCAGGAGATATATATGTATAATAATGCACTGTAAGAGACTTGGGAAGTTTTCCTAGGTAGAGACCAAAGTGTTATTACAGGCTGTCTGTAAGCATCACTGGCGAATTGTCAGCAGTGACAAAATCAACCAAATGTAGATCAGAGTGTAAAGTGTGTGTGCTATGTCTTTAAGAAGCATGCAAGGCTGTGCATGCACATATAAATTCCAGACACGTGCAATCCCTAGTGCCATTTTGTAGAAGCAGCCAGTGAGTGAGCATGTATGATCGCAGCAGTTAGTTTGTATATAAGTTACTTAGTTATAGTCAATAAGCCTTTACAGTGATGTATTTGTATAGAATAAAGCTGCTTAAACAGAACCCAAGAAGACTCGTTTATTTGTGTACTAACATGAAAGACACACCTACCTTCAAAGAACAAGTGTGGGAGGAGCTGGTTATGGATGTCAACATTGTAGATCAGCACTCATCATAACAGGCTTGAGAAGCTGGTCAGAAAACTAGTTACAAATGTCAGCAATGTAAAGTAGGTTGCAAACAGCTCAGGGCATTGGGTCCATTGTAGAGTCACTGATATGAATCTGCAAGCCTGCACAAAGGCTCAGCCCATTGCATGGGAGACTATGACCACAAATAGGGGTTCACCATCATAGATTACTCTTCATTGACATGAAGAATTATCTGCTGACCATGTCTGCAGACAGAGAGAAAACTCTGATATCCAGTGGAGGCCTGGCCATGGGTACAAATGTGGTAGCACCACTTTGTATCTCTGTCAGGGATGCACAACATTGCTATTTCTGTATGTCAGTAAACAGAGTTTTGTGGCACACCAGTGAAATGAGCTTATGGATTTTAAGTACCAACATATCTCACTAAAGGCACATCTGGGATGAAGACATGACAGCAAACACCATAAAGTAATAGTTTACAATCTGACATACATTGTTATCTGTACTGCTGTTGAACAATAGGAGTGGGCTATCATATATTAGCAGTTTTACATAACTATTTATCTATCTGCTTTTACAGATTTTACAGCCATAAGGTCCTCCATTGTACAACAAGCCATGCCTGATGTCCATGCTGTATCAGAGCCTGATGGTGATGGCAGACTAACTCTGTCATTGTCTGAGGATGCTATGACACTGTCTGCAGTGATAACTGTGGAAGGCATGTCCAGAGACAGAGCATTGCTATCTTTGAAACCCACCTCCACCATTCCAGTAGGCATTGCTTGACATCATGCCCAGCATCGCTGCACAGGTAGCACCCTTGTACCCTGTTCATTCATCAGTAATGGGGAGTGACACCACCAGAAAACATGAGGACCACAGTAGGGAGCAGCAGACTGATGTCCATCAATGCCATGGCTCCTGCTCATTGCCCACATTGAGTGTCAGAATGGGTTTATTCAACAAATAATCATAACAATGATCCAGGCATCAAAGAATGCCTCCACTGCCGTGGCAAAAATGATCAGAATAAGTATACTGCACAGCCTGCATGATGACAGAAGTGAGGATGTGCAATGATCAACTAGCTGACATGTTGGGCATGCACCTCACTGTCTTTTCTGCCTCAAAGAAGCCTTCTGCTTCAACACACCAGGGCCGATGCCATTCCCATGGCTTCTTTTCCTCTACCTCCCCCACAGGCACAAGCAGTCATGGTCACACAGTTTAATATTATCTTTGCCAGCAAGGGTTGGTCTCATTAACATTCTTCAGAATGGATACACCCATGCCTGAGAACTGGATACACCCATGCCTGAGAACATTCATGGTCTGCGTCATTTCTGTATGGAATGTTATTCCTGTAAGCATCAATGGTGAATTGTCAGCAGTGACAAAACCAACCATAGTGTAGATCAGAGTGTAAAGTGTGTGTGCTATGCCTTTAAGAAGCATGCAAGGCTGTGCATGCACATATAAATTCCAGACACGTGCAATCTCTAGTGCCATTTTGTAAAAGCAGCCAGTGAGTGAGCATGTATGATCGCAGTAGTTAGTTTGTATATAAGTTACTTAGTCATAGTCAATAAGCCTTTACAGTGATGTGTTTGTATAGAATAAAGCTGCTTAAACAGGACCCAAGAAGACTCGTTTATTTGTGTACTAACACGAAAGACACACCTACCTTCAAAGAACAAGTGTGGCAGGAGCTGGTTATGGATGTCAACATTGTAGATCAGCACTCAGCATAACAGGCTTGAGAAGCTGGTCAGAAAACTAGTTACAAATGTCAGCAATGTAAAGTAGGTGGCAAACAGCTCAGGACACTGGGTCCATTGTAGAGTCACTGATATGAATCTGCAAGCCTGCACAAAGGCTCAGCCCATTGCATGGGAGACTATGACCACAAATAGGGGTCCACCATCATAGATTACTCTTCATTGACATGAAGAATTTTCTGCTGACCATGTCTGCAGACAGAGAGAGGACTCTGATATCCAGTGGAGGCCTGGGCATGGGTGCAGAACTGGTAGCACCACTCTGTATCTCTGTCAAGGATGCATAACATTGCTATTTCTGTATGTCAGTAAACAGAGTTTTGAGGCACACCAGTGAAAAGAGCTTATGGATTTTAAGTACCAACATATCTCACTATAGGCACATCTGGGGTGCAGACATGACAGCAAACACCATAAAGTACTAGTTACAATCTGACATACATTGTTATCTGTACTGCTGTTGAGCAATAGGAGTGGGCTATCACATATTAGCAGTTTTAGATAACTATTTATCTATCTGCTTTTACAGATTCTACAGTCATAAGGTCCTTCATTGTGCAACAAGCCATGCCTGATGTCCATGCTGTATCAGAGCCTGATGGTGATGGCAGACTAACTCTGGCATTGTCTGAGGATGCTATGACACTGTCTGCAGTGATAACTGTGGAAGACATGTCCAGTGACAGAGCATTGCTGTCTTTGAAACCTACCTCCACCATTCCAGTAGGCATTGAATGACATCATGCCCAGCATTGCTGCACAGGTAGCACCCTTGTACCCTGTTCATTCATCAGCAGTGGGGAGTGGCACCACTAGAAAACATGAGGACCACAGTAGGGAGCAGCAGACTGGTGTCCATCAATGCCATGGCTCCTGCTCATTGCCCACATTGAGTGTCAGAATGGGTTTATTCAACAAATAATCATAACAATGATCCAGGCATCGAAGAATGTCTCCACTGCCATGGCAAAAATGATTAGAATAAGTATACTGCACAGCCTACATGATGACATATGTGAGAATGTGCAATGATCACCTAGTTGCCTTGTTGGGCATGCACCTCACTGTCTTTTCTGCCTCAAAGAAGCCTTCTGCTTCAACACACCAGGGCGACACCATTCCCATGGTTTCTTTTCCTCTACCTCCCCCACAGGCACACGCAGTCATAGTCACATAGTTTAATATTATCTTTGCCAGCAGGGGTTGGTCTCATTAACATTCTTCAGAATGGATACACCCATGCCTGAGAACATTCATGGTCTGCACCATTCCTGTGTGGGGATGTACAACACCTGTCCCAGCCTCATCTATGCAGCAAAGTAACATTTGCAGCAGCTGTGACTGCTAAAATCAGTACTGCACAAATGTCCACAACATCTGGTCACCTGTCCCCTCAGAGACCATCGTCCACTCACTACATACCATACCCAGTTTCCCCTACTCAAGCAGGCATGTAGCAGACTCTTTTCCATGTCCTTAGTACATTCAGGCTGACATTGGTGTGGCCATTGATAATTCCTATCACTGTGCCCTTTCTCACCTATGCAAATGTTGACAACTGTACTCTACTCTCACTGCAGTGTTACATGGTTTAGGTACCTGTGCAAATGATGGCAACTGCACCCTACTCTCACTGCTGTGTCACATGGGTTAGGTAATATGTGAAACACAAGAGAGCCTGTCAACACACTCTACAGCCTTGGCAGGGTGCAGTATTGCATGTGCCAGTTTTACTCATTGTTATGTATATTCTGACCCATAGCTGTGGACCAAAGACCAGTTCTTTACCAGTGCTGCAGTGTGTTATGCCTGTCTCTGACTAACATGGGCTTCCATGCAGATGTTTCCTCAAATGACTTTTCAAACTTCACTGCTGGCTTTAGTCTGTCTGGTCTCCTGATGGTGATCTCCTGGTCTAGCTTTCTACATACTATTATGTTGTGCAGCATTGCACAGATTGCATATGACTTACTGTAGATCTAGACACTATACTGCAGTACACCGCAAGAGGAATCTGGTTCACAGAAGTAGGCCTTTAACAATCCAGACACATGCTTGACATTGCTGCATGTCTGCAACAGTACAGACTTGTATGTCACCTCAGTCATGAGCCATGTCGCCAGAGCATATCTGGCATTTTGAGTAAGATGTCCCTGTGGAAAGATACCTTGTGCAAATCACTGGTACAGGTCTGCATGTGCCAAATGTCAGAATTGTCAGGATCACCCAGAGGGAATATAGACTCATTGAATACAATACTCTCTGCATTGCACAGCACCTGGCAGTTGGAGTGAAAAGACTTCCAGGTGATATACCCATGTGGACCAGGTTAACAGTATGCCTACATACAGTTGTTTCTCTTTTTGTCAGTCTGATGGAATGAAATATATTCCTCCACATGTTGCAGCATGACATCAAGGAACTTGAATAGTATTAATGATTCAAATGCCTGTGGCACACCTAATGTGTCCCCTGAAAACAAAATGAAGGTCCCTGTAGCAAGGATAGTCAATGCTATGCATACCTTAGTATCCAGAAAAATGGTATTCCACACATCCCATGAGCAAAGCACAGGAGTACAACCTATATGGTGTCTGTCCATACAGTGGTATTTGACTATTTCCTTTTTGTTGAGGTGACAGTGTGCTAGGTACAATTGGACCTGTCTTTGACACAAAGAATATCAACATGCACTGTTGTATGCACTGGCTATGTCTATAATCACAGATCATAACATATATTGTAGAGTTAATGCAGCAACTACCCCTAATACCTCAGAGTGGACTCTCTCACTGTTTGTCCAACAATAAATGATGATGAACAGATCTGCTGCCTAACTTGACTTGTTCCTCAGTTTTTTTTTCTGTTTCTGGATCATTGTGCTGAATTATTTACCCTTATTTGCATTCACAGTTCATCTGAGTACCATAATGTGGGTCTACATCATATTGTTAAACACTTAATTAATCGAACACCTAATCATCAAACCCTAATCTCTGAACTACCTATTCACCGAATAACCTATTCATCAAACTGGAAATCATTGAAATATTTTAGTTGGCCAAAACCACAAAAGGTAATCTTTTTCTTCCATTTTTGTAGAGGGGTTGCACCTGCTTGCACCCCTGAACCCAAGATCTCACTACAATAAGTTAATGGGCAAATCACGGCCAGTCAGCATATCAATCACACAATGATTTTTTCAGGATGGCCAAATAAAATTTTTCCATGATTTCCAGTTCGATGAATAGGTTATTCGGTGAATAGGTAGTTTGGCGATTATGTTCGACGATTAGGTGTTCAATACATTAAGCATTTGATGATATGATATGAACCCCCATAATGCTGCTCATTTTCATATCATTATGTGGTCAAATGCTTATGATGCTGACTGTACTATTTCTTCGGCTAGCGCATCTGAGCTATTGTATCTCTGAACTGGTCCCCTCCATGTGTATTGCAACTCAGTGTGCCATTTGACATAAAGCATTTTGCTATTAATTTCTGAATCCTGGTCCCTATCTTTATGTGAGAGGTTAAATAATGTTCATAGAATCAATATGTTACATAAGTTGTATAACTAAAGAGGAATGCTTTCTCCAGGAACAAACCTTCTGAAGTTTTCTCAGTTCCAATGTGTCCATTTTTATTTTTAATTTTATATTAGTGTTCATGGCAACTGATTTATGGGCTGCAGCCCAAAATCCAAACTACTATCTGAAGCTGACATTTTTGCAAGATACAGGTTACTCAAATCACACAGAGATGGGTTACATCAGGATATTACACACCTCAGACTTAAAACATTATCTAAGACTGACATTTAAATCAAGTCAGGTTTGGAAGTATTACAAAATGCCAATAAATATATGCAGAGTTGAATAATCCACAGTCAGTTTATTCCAACAGTTACAAGACTTAGTCAAGCACTTCATCAGAACCAAAACAATTAAAACACATAATTTAAATACAGTAGAATAACCAATAAAAACATTGGATGTGAAACATATTAATTAGTGGTTTAAAAACACAAAAACACTATACATATACATAACATTTTATAACACTTATTAAATTATTAAAAAATTATATATATATATATATATATATATATATATATATATATATATATATATAAATGATAATGCTAAGGCTCTATACTTTAAAAATGGCATAATTGAAATGTATTCATTAATTCCAGGGGTATGGGTAGCATTTAACCTAATTTGCCATTTCATTTCTGCTCTCTCAAGTGCATTAGCCCAATCACCCCCCCTAAAATTCATCTCAACAATTTCTAAAATCCCAAATAAAAACCGTGAACAACCCACACTACTATCCAAGTGTCTAAATAAGGCACTGTTGGTGGGGTTTTTTTTGTCTAATGGCATACATACATTCATAAATTCTACTATGGAGAGTCCTTTCTGTTTTTCCTATATAAAAATTTAAACAGTCCTGACATACTACCATATAAACACAACCCTTTGTTCCACAGTTTCCCAATGCTGTCCTCACTTTTATACCAAATTCACCAATATGCAAAACTGGTTCTTTTAAAATGTATTTACAATAATTACAGTGTCCACAACAAGTTGTACCTTTATCTAAAATACTTTTCACCAAAATGGTGTGTTCAAACAGACATTTTAAATTTGCATTGGTTTTAAACACAAAACTAGGAATGTTACCCATAATGGACTGAAGTTCTTTATTGGTCCTAGACAAAATCCAATTTTTACACAAAATGTTCTTGTAGACATTTTAGCTTGTAGACTCTGCCAGTACCTGAAAGTGGTGTTTTGGTATAATAATAAACACATATAATCTAAATAAATAATAACATTTTAAATTGTGAGCAGAAACAGAAGACAGAATCTGAAAAATATCTCTCTAACAATGAACAGAATATATAAAGAAGTAAATGGACTTTGCAATAAAAATTTACATGTAAAAAGAATGAAAATAGAAAGTTAAAGGCAAGATTACCCTAACTGAATAACAGATCAAGTTAAGCAATCCAAATGTAAATGCCATAAGACACAAAG
>NC_056748.1:579451777-579499277 GCF_019279795.1 Protopterus annectens | reverse complement strand
AAAATATAAACATTAATTAGTACAGAAGCAGAAACAGTGTTACAGATAGTAAATATAGTAACATATACAGAATATATACATAAAAGCAGGAATCTAGTTTGTTTGATTACAGCAATATATACAGAAAATATACATTAAAGCAGAATTCAATTAATTCAATCAGATTGATATAAACAGAGATCAGTATTATTGTACCAGAATCAACAAGTGAAGATAAAAATAAATATGGAGAAAATATCATCAGTCACTAGTAGCAAAAGACATAGGAGTTTAGTAATCATATAAGGAGAGTGAAGATGTTAGGTTATAGAGCAGGAACATAGCCAGGAAGAGTTGACATGATTTTTCAGCATTTGTTTGAAGGTGGTGGTGCTGCCTGTGTTTCTTATAGAAGGCGGAAGTGAGTTCCATAGTTTGGCGATGGTGAAGGCATAGAGGAGTTGACCAGCAGGTAAGGTGGGCTTATCTACTTTTAGAAGTAGATGATTTTCAGATCTTAGATGCCTGCTGGAATGGTATTTGGCAAGTAGAGTTGAGAGAGCAGGACAGTCTGTGGGTCTGTAGATTATTTTGTGCACAGTAGTTAGTTGGGTGAATGAGAGATGGTGGGGGAGTTCCAGCCACCCTAATTGTTTCAGTGACTTACAATGGTGGGATTCTGTTGTAACACATAACAAGTTTGGATTTTGTAGAATTTTGGATATTAGTGAGGAGAGGGGCACCATAAAGGAGAGAGGGTAATAAAAAGGTAGTTGCAAGGGTTTGTCTAGTAGAGAGGCTAAGAAAGTGTTGGTGCCTGTAGAGCATACCAAGCTTTTGGTGTGTTTTTTTGATGTTATTGTTTATGTGTAGGTCAAAGTTAAGGTTTTCATCTATAATAATGCCTAGTAATTTAGTGTGTGGGACAACTTCTATAGTGGTATTGTCTTGGGCTTGTATAGTGAAGAGTTTTTTTTATCAAATGGAGTGGTTTTCCTAGGAGTAAAAATTACTAGTTTAGTTTTTTTTTTGGATTTAGGGCAAGATGATTGTTAAGCATCCATGATTCAATAGATGTGAGGGCATTCTGGGTAATTTGCTGGAGTTCAGAGCTGGAATTTGCAGTGCATATTATTGTAGAGTCATCAGCATACTGGATTACTGAGCATTGTGGGAGAGTGGTGTGAAAGTTGTTAATAAAGATGCTAAATAAGAGAGGACCAAGTATGGAGCCTTGGGGTACCCCTGTGGATGTACTGAGGAAGGGAGAGTAAGACTGTTGCCATTTGGTGGATTGCTGCCTATTGGAGAGATAGCTGTTGTACCATTGTAGGGTAGGGGGAGAAATGTGGAGGGTGGATAGTTTAGAGAGTAGGATAGTGTAGGAAATTGTATCAAAAGCTTTGGAGAGGTCAAGGAAAAGTGAAGCAATTAGTTTACCAGAATCCCGTGCCCGGTTAACTGTATCAAGGAAGGATAAGAGGGCGGTAGTGGTGCTGTTTCCTTGTTTGAAACCATGCTGAGTGGGTGATAAAATTTGATTTCCATGCAGGTGGTTGAGGAGATGGGCATGGATGCATTTTTCCAGTATTTTAGAGAGGGGTGAGAGAATTGCTATGGGTTGAAAGTTTGTGGTGTCTGTGTTGGTGCCAGCTTTGTGTAAGGGAAGAATGAATGTTTTTTTCCAGATGTCTGGGACAAGGGATTCTTTAATTGATCTGTTAATGAGTATGCTGATGGGATAAGCTATATAGTTTGCTGCTAGCTGCAGGAAGTGTGGGGGTAGATTGTCAGGGGCCAGACTACAGGGTTTTAGCTTAAGTAAAAGTGTTTTTATTGTGCTGGTGGGTATGGGGGAGAATTATAGGTTAGGGTTAAGGGTAGACTTGTTTTCTGGGATGATTTGGTCATCAGCTGTCTTGGTGGTGGTGCTGTTAACTGTAGTAAAGGTGGTGGTAAGGTTAGCTATGGTGTCAATGAAGTAGGAATTGAAGAGGATAGCAAGCTCAGTGGGAGTTTTTTGTGGGTCAGGGGATGGATTGCTTTGAGAGCCTGGGTGTAATAGTTGGCTGATGGAAGACCAGAATTTTTGGGGATTATTTTTATGTTGGCTTTGTAGGTGGAAGTAGTGGTCTTTTTTATCAGTGGTTATTAGACGTTTTGCCTGGTTACGGAGTTGCTTGTAATGTAGTAGAGTTGAGGGGTATTTGTTTTTCTGCCATGATTTCCAGATTTTATCTGTTGTGAACATTACTTCTTTGATGGATTTTGAGAGCCAGCATGCATGGTTATGTTTTATTCGTTTTTGGCGGGTGGGTGCTTGCCTATTTAGGATGTCTAGAAATGTTGAGTTAAAGAATTCAACAGCCTCATTAAGTGGTAGGGATTTGAGGGGTTTCCAGTTTACTTTAGTTAAGATTTCATTAATTATGGATGATTGGAACTTAGTAAAATTTCTGGTAGATTTGTATTGGTGTTGGCCTGTGGTTGGAGTAGTTTTGCGTATGATATATGCTGGGTGGTGGTCATTAATGGTATTAGGTAGTATGCCTGCACTGATGACATTGAAAGGATGGGATACTAATATCCAGTCTATTGTGGAGCCCCAGATGAAATTTTTGTGAGGTCTAGTGATGTCTTCAATTAGTTGGGAGAAGCTGTAAAGATTTATGTTTTCTGAGGGGTTGTTGTGGCCTATAACTAGCCAGTCGATATTTACATCACCTAGAATGATGATTTCATTATCTATATTTTGGGAAGTCCAGGCAAGTATGTTTTCTAATATTGTTATGTTGTTTCCTGGGGAATATAAAGAGCAATTATGCAAATGTTTTTATGGTTGTTAAGTTTTAATATAGAGATTAGTATTTCGGCTGGGGAGAAGTTGGGTGTTGGTTTTGAGTAGGGGATTAATGTGTAATTGCTAGGGAAAAGTATTGCTACTCCTCCACCTCTCTTGTTGGGTCGATCGACTCTCAGGCATGAGTAGCTTGGGGGGGAGAAATTCAGTGTCTTTTATATATGATTTCAACCAGGTTTCAGTAGTTGCTATAATATCTGGGTTGTACTTAGAAATCCAGACATGGAGTTCAGGTATCTTGTTCCTAAGGGTTTGGAGATTTATGGTTGATAGCATAAGAGATTTGCTAGGTTTGCTGGAGCTGCGAGGGGCTGGTACTGGGTTGCGTTGTACATCACCACACTGGGAAATAGTGCTTTGGCAAATTGTGTAGGTTATACTTCTCAGTTTTTTCCTAAAAATGGTGTAGTTGCTGCTGGTGGTATGATAAGGGGAGTGTCTTTGAAGAGGTAGAATGTTCACTTTGCATAGTACATATATATATATATATATATATATATATATATATATATATATATATATTAAATAGAAGAGAAAAAATCATTTCCAGATTATGTATATCATATAAAATATTTATAGTAAGATATTCATACAGGTACTCCTGTGTATATTTGTGTGTGTGTGTGTGTGTGTGTGTGTGTGTGTGTGTGTGTGTGTGTGTGTGTGTGTGTGTGTGTGTGTGTGTGTGTGTGTGTGTGTGTGTGTGTGCGTGCGCGCACATGCGCGCCAGGATGTATGTATGTGAATATTTGTTTCTGTGATTTTAACTATAGTACAAATAACTTACATATTAATGTATAGTATTTAGCATTCATAAAATTCAGATCACACAGACCACCAATGGTTTCATTACCATCTACATACCTGTACTTGTTTTTACTCTTTTGAAACATGAACACTGATGTTGCAGTAACAGGAAAAGGTAATTCATGTGGTATCACCAGAGTGCTGTAGTACTCTACAGTGATACATATCTTGCCATTACATACTGACTGTATTAACGTTATAAACTTCATAGAAAATTGCTGCTATTATTAATTGCATCTAACACTGTAAATCATTTCCTAAAACATGCAAGCAATATGGTTCAAGTCAGCATACTTATATCACATGGTATTTGCAGAATAAGCCTAATAACATTTCATGTATGCCTTTCTAAACAACTGAAGATGCCCCCTCACTGAATACAGGGCACTAGATTAAAGGACCTTGCAGCATAGAACACATATGCTTAGGTGATGCGAACTGTTTATTCTTATCTAGACTGACCCAGTTACGTGACCTACTTCTTTCTAACAGATATCGTAACACATGACCTAATTCGGATAGTACTGAACAAGAAGTACAAAAAATACTCGTTCATCTGCTGCAATGTGAAGAAGCAACGAAACAATTGTCACTGAATGGGGCTTAACCACATAATGTGCTATACATTTATAAATGCCATGTGTGTCTATTATTGGTGTTTTATTTATGAAAGCTGTAACTAAGACATCCTGCATGAAATGTTATGAACACAGCATCATTTTTCATGGATATCCTTGTGTATTTACTAGCAACTCATTTTCTTCAATTTGCATACAACTTCTGAAATAAGCTGCCATAGATCAAGTACATAAATATTTGTTCTTCTCTATACTCTCTTCCTTTCATCTGTAATTTCCCTTACCACCATATGTATGTATTCTGATGGCCATCCACCTTCCACTCATACAAGATTCTGTTAACTTCTTTCCTTCTCTTTTTTACTGCAATGGTATAGGTCTCTGGTGTCCACGAATTTCTTCTAGCATTCCATATTATTTGTCACTGTACTTCCTTGCAGATAGAAATAAGCTCCTCTGTAATATTCATTGCCTTTGTGTTGTCCTTCAAAATCTCTTCCACTAATCATGAAAAACAATGGAGCATGACCACTATTGCTAGGTGACGCATTCCTCAATACTCCACTCCCTTGCATCAGTGACACTTAGGTCATAAATGTTCAGCTTTTATGTTGAGGTCTTCATCCTGAGATCAGATATAGCTTCATTACTTTCTCCCTACAGAAGGTGACACCGCACAGTTCGTTGCTGGAAGGATGAGGTTTACCTTAAATATGGCAAACCTCTTTTCATAATTAGATATGATCCACAATCCACATGTCCTCCCTCTGGGGTAACCTGGACTTGTTATAGCCACTTGTTTTCAGTTGCACAGCATGTAAGTGAAGACTTGAGAAAATCACAGTGACATGTAAAACTAGATAGTGTTGTCTCTTATTCCATTTCTAGTGTAGCACTTTATGTTATATTTTCAATGTCAATTTCCACTTCCATAAGTATACCATGAAACCTGTCTATTTATTCCAAAGGCGATTGAGTTCATTAGAATGCCTTCTATTATCCCATCCAAACAGGAATTAGGCTTGATCCTGTTTACATTCTGAGGTCAGATGAGACTGGGCACATTCAGATGGGGGTGGTATGACTGCAGGCTTTTACTCAAAATATATTCCTTTTCACTACTACTGGCTCTTGTATTCTTATTTTTCTTCATTTTACCTGTTATGTAGACATATTTTTTTGCATTTTGTTTCAGTTATATACATAGAAACTATTAAAACATTCATTTCCAGTGATGTCACTGTTTTCGTCCTTGTACCTATCGTGCATTGTAATTATAAAAGTACATTGCTTCAGCTATTTAGACACTAGAATTAAGGCCATGACATCAATAAATAGCTATCAATTAAAATGTGTTTTCATAAAATCAACTTGCTGCAGTCAGACTTGCATTTTCAAAGTTGTTTTAATTATATTTAGATGTACAGGGTTAAGGTTATCTGGTCAAGGAACCTGTAAAGTACTTAGCCTCAGTGGAAAAAAGAAAAGATATTTTTTTTCAAAATTTATGTTAATTACAGCTTTTTCCGACCCTTTTGACTCCATAATCTCCCTTGACTACTAAGCCTAATCAAAAATGACTAATTCATTTCTCTCACTTTTTCGATGGGCTTAGGAGGTGAGAAACATAGACTGTGAGCTTCACCCTTTAAGGTGTGAGGAAATTTTTCTCTACCTCTACTATCCACTCCCTCTGTTTTCACTTCAGACTGGTGTTATGCTTGCTAGGCTTAGCCCCTATGCACCTGCGTGCTGTTGCACATCTGATGTGCCAAACTCTGGAGTACCAATAGCCTTCTTGGTAGTAGGACTGTGCCCTCTATGCCCCACCTTCTCTCTCACAAAGTATGTAAAATACCGTTGATGTCTAACACACACAAGTCATTCCCATAAATCAGTCACTGATTCCTATACAACTAAGGCTGGCTCCTTTATTGTCCATGCCACTAACTTAACCTAGATCATCTAAGCTATAAGTCAGGGCTTTACCTAAATAGGACAAGGAGCGAGCGTGTCACTTTTTGCTGTTGGTATGTGTTGCTCATTCGTCTCTAAAACATATAACAAGAAGGCTGGGGTTTTCGTTCAGATGCTTTAATACATACAAACACATCAGGATGGACAGCAGCATCATTAAATATGAACAAACTAGTTAACAGACAGACCTTATATGCATACATGCATACATCTCAACAGCTTACTACAAAATGGCAGTCAGGCTCACATGTGCTCAGTATTTATACAATTGTGCAAGCCCTTGGATAGCTTCTTAAATGTATATAGACACATATTGATCTACATCCTCCCTCTTAAAAAGATTGCCCCTTATACAAAACAATATCAGAGCTAGACATGCATTACTATGTACATTGGAAACAAAACACAATGTTCATGTCCAAGTTGTTTCGTATCCACTACAGGGTTTAGAGATTCGACCATATCTCTTAACATAACAGTCTGGACCAAGTTTAGCAACAGGGACAATCAGTGGTGCACACCACATATCAGGAACGTCTGGATTCGTCATAGGAACAGGAATGTCCTCTGGAAATGGAACACCAAACAAGTCACTCTGAGATAAACAGTCTTTCTCGCAGGGTATCTGCTGTGGTATAGGTTCGGACACCAGTCTCAAATCTACCTAAAAGTTGCCCATTCTGATTCCACAGTGTACAGTCTTGGCTCTGGGCTATATTCTTCATGACACCAGTCCGATCATAACCTTGAATGTTTGCATCCTTACCACTTCTCCCTCTCGTAATAGATTGAGCAATTTGCTAGTCTTATCGTAGTAGGACTTCTGGGTTAAGGGTTTCTACTGTAATAGCACAACGATACCCAGAAAAAAATACTCCATTGCTCACTGAAAGACTTTGTGTGTAGAATTTTTCCCAAATGGCATTCTCAAAAATCTGTACCTGCCAAATGGAGTATGGAACATAGTGGGAAATGATGATTTCTTGTCAAGCTGAATTTGACAAAATGAACTCTTTGTATCTAAGACAGAAAAAACAGTGGCATTTGGCATCAAGGCTGTGACTTCTTTGACTGTGTGCATTGGATGATGAGGTCTTTTTAATGCTTTGTTCAAATCTCGTGGGTCAGTACATATTCTGACGTCATCTGTGCTTTTCTTATGCGCTACCACCATGGAAGATACCCATTCAGCTGGAGTTTCATCTGGACAAATCTCACCTTCTTCCACCATTTTATATAACTTGGCTTTGGCTCTGTCCTGCATGGCTATTGGAACTCTTTATGCTGGCCTGATAACTGGACTGACCTCGGGGTCTAACTTCATAGAACTGGAAGTTTGCCTAGTTTGTCTTTGAGCAGATCAGCCTAGGTAGAAAAAATGTACTAGGCAAAATTAGAGTAGTGGTCTTTCAAGTTAACATGATGAAGTTCCTTTTTAAATGAAAGCAGTCCCATTTTCAAAGTGTCTCTGAGCCCTAATAATGACTGGACATGCCTCTTGACCACATAAAATAAGTCGTAGTTTCTTCCAGTAAACATGAAAGCACTACTGAGCCTTCAGTTTGAATTTCTTCACCTCCATAAGTGACAAGCTTTCACACCTTGCCAAATCAAGCCTTTCACCTTTATATACTCTGGCAAATATTTCTGCTGACATAACATTGCACTTAGAACCTGTATCAACTTTGAGCTCTATGGGTTTGCCATTTATGCAAATAGTACAAAATACTTCATTCTTTCCCCTTAAATCTACTGCATTGACTGTTTCATGAAGCTCTGACCCACCATCAACATAAAGAGTAGCCTTGCCACTGTCTAAATAATCAACTCATTTCTTAAAATATTCCCTTTTTATAAAATAATATGGGCCTTTTGATTTACAGTTTTTTTTAATTATTCCATGTATTGCATTTGTGGCATTGCTAACCAAAAGATAAACATTTATCCCTTTTAGATTCATGACTTCACCACAATTACAATTGGCAATGAAACTAGATTGCAGCCCATGCTTTGAGTTTGCTGACTCACTCTTATGCTTCACTGAGACTGTGCAAAGTCTGGAATTTCCTAGAATGTTCTGGGGTTTACAGTGAGTGCTACAGGGGCTACAGTTGCTGCCATGTGCACGGGCCTGTTTCTCTTAATAACATGCTGCATACCATCAACATGAGCTTTATCACTGTACCTTCTAGAGCCACTCTCATTTATAAGCATATCTGTGTGCTTTTCTGTAAGCTCATATATCTGACAAATCTCAATGGCCTTGTTCAAAGTTAAATCACTGTCACAAAACAAAATCTTTCTCACAGCATCATCTTTTTATACCACACACAAGTTTGTCCTTTATCTAAATTTATGTTTTAAGCACTCTGGGTCCTCCCTTGACTCAGCCAGTACAACAATATAACTGTCTTCCCCCAGCATAGTTAGCAGGTGCATATACAAATGAGGGTTCACTTTCTATAGCTTCTGACTCAGCTAAATTAAGCAGAATAAATGCCTTTGTGTACAGTCATCTTTATCAGAAAATGCAGCCTGTATGAAAATGTCATACTCTTGTTCAAATACTCTCCAGTTCTCAGCAATATTACTGTCAAACACAAGTGCACTGGGTTTTCAAAATCCATCTGCCATGCCCACAAAGTATACACAAACACCCTGAAAATATGGCCCTTGTAATTATGTACAGTTTTGTGAGCTTGTAATAACATTCAAATGTACAATATACTCTTTGAAATACTGTACTTAGTGAAATGTGCTCTGTAATGGCTGTACTCTGAGAAATATGCCATGCAATGGCCATACTTTGTGAAATATGCCCTGTAATGGCTGTACATTGCAGAATAGCTTTACTGTAACACTGCATAAACATGTGAACACTTTATACACTTCTGATAACTCGGCTATCTTTGCTTAATATGAAATACATGTGCTTTGTGAAAATGTGATCATTTCCTCTTATTTTATTTGTTTTATGCAATTCAGACTTTATTTCTAACATTTTCCATAGTAATTTGAATACTTTTATCAATATCGTACATATGTGCTTATGTAAAAATTGTATGCCCCAATTCATATTATGCAAAAGAAATAGTGCTGAGCAAATTGTAATACCTGAAATTCGTTTCTGACCTGTTTTGCGAAGTTTTGCACATTTAGGATGATCCACTCTTGTATATTCCTCCAGCATCTAAACTCTAGTTGTTTAACTCGAGCTGTTTCTGACCTCATGCCCCTTTGGTATGCTTCTTGTAACTCCTTGTCCTTTTAGATATGCCTTTTCTGATTCCATGTCCTTTAGACATGCCACTTCTGACACCATGTCACTCGTTCATCTCTAACACATATAACAAGATGGCTGGGGTTTTTGTTCAGATGATCGAATACATAGGAACACATCAGGATGGATAGCAGCATCATAAAATATGAACAAACTAGTTAACAGACAAACCTTATATACATACATGCTTACATCTGAACTACTTACTACAAAATGGGAGTCCGGCTCACATGTGCTCAGTACTTATACACTTGTGCATGCCTTCGGATAGCTTCTTTAAGATATATATATATATATATATATATATATATATATATATATATATATATACACTCATATTAACCTAGAGTATGAATTTCACTGAAACTATTGTTCATCTTCTGTCATTCATCCTATTGCTTCCTATTCCCCATATTCCCCAATCTCTCATCATTATCATCATCATCATCATCTGGGTATCACTTCAACTGTCACTATCTCTCTCAATTCAATGCAAATCTTCTACTTTCTTCAGATAGTCATGTCTTCTCTCACACAATCCATCCATCTTTGATGGGCATCCTCATTTCCACTTCCCTTCTTCTTTTCTGTCCCAAATCTTCCTCTTCACCACATTGCCTTCTACTTCCCTGCATAAGTGTCTGAACTACATAATCTGTTCTCTTTGACCTTCTCTGAAGTTGGAGCTACATATATCCTACAACTCATCTCAGGCACATCATCTCCATCATTTCTAGCTTCAGCAATTGCTCTGCCTTCACTGCCCAGGTTCCTGTACCATATAGTAGTAATGCTTGCACCACTCTTTGTAAAACCTTACTTTACAGCTTCTTTGGCAATCTTCTGTCACAAACTACCCCAACACTATGTCTAGCTTTGACCTCCTCATTCAGACATTCCTTCTCCTCAGCCACCCCTCCCAGAGGGCCTATATTAAACCAATGAATTCTTTAAAAAGTGAACGCTGATTTATCGACTCCATGTAAGTGAAAGATTACAATCCCGAACACTCGGAACAGCGATTGTTTTTCCCAGGGAAAAAAAATCACTGTTCCACAAAAAAAATAAAAAAAATAACAAAAATAAATAAAAACTTCAAAACATTACATAAAGTGGGGTGGCTCCCCCCACACCCCCCAATGTGGAGGGCTGTGCTCCCCACACCCCCTACTTAAATATACCAACTCTGAGATCGCACTACAGTGATGAAAACAGCAAAGCAATGGAGGCGGCCAAGCAATTTCTTTCCCAGGGAAAGAAATTGCTTATATGCCATTTCGCTATTCTGCTATTTTGTGCTTTCAAGTTCAATCAAGATGTATTTGAAGGATTGAGTCTTCGATTATATAATAGGAACCCCTCCCAGATACCTGAAACTAGTAACCTGTTCTACTACTTTCCCTTCTATTTCAGTTCTCATCTTCTTCTGATTTCCTCCAATTGCTACCATTACAACTGTCTTATCTGTACTCAGTTTCATCCCATGTGCCTTCAGCTTGGCATTCCATTTCCCTATCATTTACCGAAGCCCTTGTTAAGAGTATGCTTATAATGCCACATCATCTGCATACAGCAGCTTTGTTGATCTGTCTCCTCTGTCCTGTTTGCTAATGTAGTCTATAGCCAGTATTAGCTGCAGTGGTCTCAAAGTTGAACCCTTGTCCACATCCACTTCCCCTGGGAACCCCTCTTTGAGTCTGAACACTCTTCATTCTTGTGTCAATGGTTCCTTGTACATAATTGTAACAAAATTTCAAGGATTTTGAACCATGACCAGACTACCCAAATCAGCTTTCTTGGAACCTTGTCATATGCTTTCTTCTCATCTAGGAATTCCCAGCACCCATCTCAGGCACTTCATCTTCTTCAGCTGCTCTGTCATCGCTGTCCAGGTTTCTGTTGCATCTCTTTCCTCATCTTGAACTTCTTCTCAGCTATGTTTCTCATTGCATACATCAGGTCAGTTGTGCTACATCCTGATCTGAAACTAGATTGCTCATCTCCCATCTTGCCTGCTATTGCTCTGTGTATTCATTTCTTAATCACCCTGTCCTGAACTTTCATGCAGTGTGACAGGAGTTTGATACCCATATACTGCCCACAGTTGTAAATGCCCCCTTTCTTTATGTATACTGCCACTAAAATGCTTTTTCCCAGACATCTGGAACACTCCTTACTCCCCATACTGTTGTGATTACCCTCTGGAGCCATTTCTTCCAGAATTCACCTAATATCTTGATCATATCTGCCATTACCTTACATGAGCCTGCTGCTCTCCCTGACTTTACTTTCCTTAGTGCTGTTCTTACTTCTTCTAGGGTGGGCTCTTTTCCTTCTTTCTTTGGAGGTTGTGTCTGTGGCAATACTGCTTCTATGAAGGTTTTCTTCATTCAGAAGCTGCCGGAAGTACTCCCATCTGTCTTTGATATCCTGTGGACTAGTGATCTGCTTGTTGCTGGCATCCCTAATGAAAGGTGTCTGATGACTATCTTCTTTATCTTTCTGTCTTTGCCTTGAAACTTGACAAAGTTTCTTTGTACCAAATGCAAGTCCCTAGACAGCTTTTGAAACCTTGTTCTTTGCTATTACAACTCTTCTCTTAGCCTCTTTCTTAGCCAGTCAGTATTGCTTCTTAGCCTGGCCCATCTTTTCTATCTCCCACTTTTTCCGGCACTCCTCCTTTCATTTGATGACTTCCTGGATTTCTGCATTGCACCACCAGCTTTCCTTACGTCCCTTATTTCCATAGCTGGCTCAGATGCAGATCTGTTCTACAGGCCTCACACATGCTATTTTGAGGCACTGCCATTCTTCTTCAACTCCTCTTTTTCCTGAGGTACTAGAGCCCTGAGTAATTGCTTGAACTCTTGTGCTTTCCTTCCAGTCCCCTTCTAGTTCTTCATCCTGGTCTCTGTTGACATTAGAGCCTTCTCTGACCACTGCTTGCAGCTGATTGTGACAACCAGTGGTTAAGCAGTGGGCCAACTGTTTCACTGGGGATGGCTTTTCAATCAATGATTATACGAAAATACCTTTTCCATACTGGGAAGACGTCTACCTGAACTGCATGCTGGCCACTCTTGAATGTGATCCTGTGACTGTCATTCATGGTATACCATGTGTTGGCCACTATTAAGCTACCTGCCAAACAGAAGTCTAGAATGGCCTCTCCTTCTTTTAGTCCTTTTGCTCTACCTATATGGACCCAGGCAGTCTTTATATCCTGTTGTTTTCCATCTCAATATGTGCATTCAGGCACTCCCATTGTCACCACCAACTCATGTTCACCTGGTCCTGCAACTGGTGTCGAAATTCAGCATCACAAACCTGCTGTGCGGCATAGGCTGTGATTATAAATAGTTAGTGCCCTATCCTTTCTGATCGCCATGAGTCTGTTACAAATTGAGTCTGTCACTAATCCTGATGACATCCCTCATTTTCTTCTGAAAGCTCTACCACAACACAATTCCACACAATTTCTAGTCTGTCCTCACTCTGAGCAGTAGATTCTGGATCTCAAACCAAATGGCATTGCTGCACTACCATTCCTTCTTTTCTCCTGGAGACAGAGAATATGCAGCCTCCTTTTTACCATCAGGACATCCATTTCCAAGCTCCATCCTGTCAGTAAATCTGCACTGACTGTAGCAACCCTTAGTTCATGTTTGGCAGGTTGACTGGTATTATGTATAGCTTTCCCTCAACATACCTATCCCAGGTAACCCAAAATGGGCACTTTGACATTGGCCAACCAGTAGCTTATTGACACAAGGCTGCTGAGTTTTACAGCAGGCACAAACTGGCCAACAGGGGCACATAGACAACTCCCACCATTAGTTTGCATCCCTGGCATAGGTTGGAGTAGCCAGGACCTCAACCCATTTATTACCAGTGAATACCCTTGCTCATTTTGATGACATTAGTCAAAATGACCAAATCACCTAGAAGCAATTTTACATCATCAAGTGGTGCACAGTCTATGATCCATGTTCTCCTATCTAGTGCACCACAGTTCATGCCCAAAATAGTTGGTCTATACAACTCTTCTCCTAGTATGCTCCATCCAGAGTGTATGTGTTCCCCACAACTCCATTTATTGGATGTGTTTGAGGTGGAAACATCCAGCATGCTTTTTAGGAGAGGTGGGAGGAACTCCACAGAGGTAAAGGGAGAATATGCTAACTCCACAAAAAGAGATTCACCAGCGGTCAAGACTGAACTTTGTACCTTGTGCATGTGAGTCAAAGACCTTAACCATTATGCCAACTGTGTCCTCAGTCTCTTATCCTATTTTCTTTTATAATTAGCCAACTTAATTCACCAGTCATGCCTTTTTCTTGACTTCATACTGCAAGTGTTTATCTCCATGTCTTTCTCATTCACCACCACACTGGTCCACTCTTGCTTTTTCATCTCTCCCTGTTCAGTACTTCTGACTGCCTATTTTATTAATTCACTTCTCACCCCATTCCATTTTTTTGGATATCCTATTCTTAACCTAACTTGCTATTCATAACAGTTCTATGCTTTCATTTAATGGGTACTTTCTGTTCATATCTTTCATATCCCCAAAGGGAACAAGCCCAGGACCCCTGTATATTAACCACGTAGTCCCTTCCAACAAATTTCTGCCTTATGTAGAATTTCTCATCCCTACTTATCGCCACTTAATGTGCAAATTACTGGGTTTATCCTCCCTAGATACCAGGCTACTTTCAATGTGACTATGTCCATTAAACATCAACAGACTGCATATTGCTGGGACAGCAAATACAAGTGCATGCCATAGCATGACCATAATGTTTTAGTCCATGGCTTATTTTCCATACCTCTTCTTATGACTTCTCTGTACTCCATTCTGTTCCTTTTTTCTTTAATTTTTTTCTATAGCTTACTCTTTCCTTCCCTTCTTCCCACTCTTTCTAACTATGCCCTTGTACAATACCCCTGCCCTGTCCTTACTCCTTTTGACCATTTCCCATGGTATACCTACTCAATGCACATCAAATCCCATTTTCCTCCCACAACCCATTTTGTTCACACTATTTTTACTGTTTTCCTCATACATTTATATTTCAAACAGTCCCCTTTGCCTTCCACATACTTGACAACCTGTTCCTGATACTTTACCTGTTCTTTTCATGCACTTATTAATATATCTCCTATCCTTTGATTCTGCAATTTAGCACCCCTTTTTGTCAAATATACTACCTTACACTAACACTCTAGAATTATACAAAAATGCACCTGCTCCCCAGCTCTTCATAAATTTCCATTTTCTGCACTTTCCTCTTACTGTCTTCCTTTTCTATAGTTTTTTCCGTTACTTTTTTGTTCCCTTCCTTATAGTTGTAAACAACCAGTTTCTTCAAATCCCTCTCCTTTACTGCCTATTTAATGTTCACAGCTAGAACACATGTTCTGGAATCCATCTGACTTCATCCTCTCATAGGTTCATAGGTAGGCACTAGGCTATTGGCCCTAGGGCCTATATAAGCCTAGCCAAAAAGGTACCCTGGCTTTCACCACCCAAGAAAATTATTTTCCTGTGCTCCCATCAAGCAGAGCCACAGAAGTGATCCCTGGGGTGAATTTCCTCTTTCCCATCCAATCATCAAGATTTTTCTTGAAGAGTGCTAATGAGGAGCTTTGTTTGATAGAGATAGGTAGCTTGTTCCAGAGTATGGGAAGTCTCTGGGACAAGAATGTATCCCTCCAGCATGTTCTGTTTATTGTAGTGACAAGGTTTAGGTCCCTAGAGCATGTAGCTTAGAGGGATTGGGATTTCTTTAAGTGGAGCATGTCTAACAGCTCTGGGTTTGACATAGCTTTGTACATTAGGCAGAGATCGCCTCTGAGTAGGCGATATGCAATGGAGTAAATCTGGAGTTTTTTGAGACAGTCTGTGTAGGGCATCTGTTTGAGGCCAGTAATCCTCTTTGTGAGATATTTCTGTGGTCTTTCCAGTTGTTGTAGATGTCTTGTGAGGTACATACCAAAAGGGGTGTTGTACTCTATAATGGGTCTAATGAGTGACGAGTAGAGGGGAACAGTGACCTCTTTTTTCCTGGATGAGAAACCTTTTGTGATGAGGTGTGCCACGTAGAAGGATTTTCTGACTACTGTGGCAATGTGATTATCAAAGGAGAGACTACTGTTCACCTGTGTCCCAAGGTCTCTTATCACACTTTAGGTGTTAAGTAGACTACCACCTATGTGATTGCTCACGGGTACAGTGTTTTTACCAAAGGGGATGACAATGCACTTTTTGGCATTGAGCTTGAGGCCATGGCTTTGACACCAGGCATCTGTCTCTGTGAGGCCCTTTTGTAGGATGTCCACATCGTTAGGAGTTTGATTATGGCTCCTAGTTTGCAGTCATCTGTGAACATTGTTAGCCAAAGACCTTCTGGGTTAGCCTGTACTTCAGAAATGTAGATACTAAACAGGAGAGGACCCAGGACTGAACCCTGTGGTACTTCATTTGTCACTGGTCTGAAGTCGGATTTGGAGTCTGCTACTTTCACAGTGTGTGGGTTCTGTCAGTGAGCCAGTTGGCAACCCATCTTGTGACATAGGGATTTATACCTAGTTTAGTGAGTTTATCTATAATTCCAGAGTGGGGGATGGTGTCAAAAGATTTGGCGAGATCTAGATAGGCTGTGTGAACCACCTTACCCTCATCTACGGCTTTGGTGACTGCTTCAAAGAAGTCTATCAGGTTTAGGAGACATGATCTGCCATTTATAAACCTGAACTGGGTGGGGTTCAGAGTTTGGAGATTACCGATGTCTTTGTTTATAAGATCCATGATGATATGTTCCATGGCCTTGCAGACTCATTAGGCTAATGGAGTGGTAGTTCCCGGGGTCCATGGTGGCTCCCCCTTTGTGGAGTGGGATAACTGTTGCTGTGTGCCAGATTGAACATGGTGCTTAGGTGAGGTGCCAGTTCATTCTGCAGTTCATGTAGAATGCAGCCTGGGATGTTGTCCTGTCCCATGGATGCTGTGTTCCTGGCTTTGGAGAGTGTGGTTTTTACCTGTGCAGTCATGATTACAGGAACTTTGCATTCTTCCAGTACACAGATGGGCACTTTAGGGGCTGAGAGGGGGGTAAAGTTAGCACTGAACCTATCTGCCAGGATGTTGGCAGTATCAGTTGGTTCTGTATATTTAGTGCCATTGTGCTGTAACTCAGAGCAGATCTGAGTGTTGCCATTGAGATTCTTGACATAGCTATAGAATGCTTTGTGGTTGCCTTTAGAATCAGTGGCGATTTTGTTTTCATAACTAGCTTTGGAGGATTTTATGAGGGATCTCAGCTTCTTACTGAAGCTGACCAGGGAGTTCCACCAATCATGGGATTTTACTCGTTTTTGCAACAGTTTCTTTCTTCTATTGTAGAGTTTGTTTATTGCAGGGGACCATCAGATTGGCTTCCTTTTTTTGGAGGATAGCATTTTGGTTCTGTTAGGGATAGCATGATCCATGCACTCATGTAAGTGCTTATAAAGTGCATTTGTGTAGGATTCAGCAGTTGTACCTCTATTGTCTGTCTGCATGGGTGTCATGAAGTTTGCCACTACTGTCTTAAGAAGTGTGAAGTTGACGTTGGAGACATTTTTTACGGTGGTTTCCCTAATGGGGGGTGGGGGCGGGATGTGGATGTCTAGGGTGATTAGCTTGTGGTCGGATCTGACTAACAAGGAATTGACCTCTGGTGTGGAACACCGGTGGCCCATGTTGGTAATGACCAGGTCTAGGATATTGTTGCCCCTGGTGGGGGTGTGGATAATTTTATCCATGGCATTAGAATTTATGAATTCCAAAAAACGTTGAGCAAAAGAGTTGGTACATTAGTAGTTTTCCCAGTTAATGGTGGGGTAGTTGAAATCACCCATTATTAGGGTGTTGGGTTGTACCCTAATATTTTCCAGTGTATCAAGAAATGAGGAGTGGGAATCCTGGGGCATGGTGGGGGATCTGTAGCAAGTTACAATTTAGATTGCGGTCTTGCCCAGAATTAGTTGCACTTGGATAATCTCGGATGCATTATGCTGAGCAACTAGCCTGGAGGTGTGGATATCCTTAATGAATATGGACACTCCTCCACATTTAGTGTTTTGGTCCAGGTTAGGTGGCTGAAAGGTGTGGTATGAATTATAGCCTGGTAATGCAGGTGTGCTCTCTGGAGCCTTGAACCAGGTCTCTGTCAGATGTCAATGTTCTCCATTTTAAGGAGTGCCTCGAGTGAATGGTTTAGACTTCTAGCATTGAGTAGCATTACCCTCAGATTTTGCTTGCTTGTACCTGTTAAGATGGTGAATTCGTCATTTGAACCTTGCCTAAAAAAGGCACTATAGGTATGGCAAGAGCCTTAGCCAGTATCCGGAATCCCAAGGATGACAGGTCTCCACTTGCTAGCTTTTCAAACTGTTACTCAAACTCCTCCCTAAAGTATTGCTGTCTACACAGATCCATCTGCATGACTTCATCCTTTCATAGCCAACCTACCCCAAGTCTTAGCAGATACATAGACTGTTCTACCCCCATCTTCCTTACCTACACCATTCAACCATTTAGAAATGTTCCTCTTCTTTGCAACTTATCCATCTTTTTTCTCAATAACTCCATGCATTATGGCCAGTTTTCACAAACTGCTCCCATCACATCTTAATATTTCAAATCATCCACTACATTACACAAACATCTCTCTATATCACCTTTCCTAGAATGGTATTATTACAGATTTGCTTCATGGCACTCAAATCCTGACAAATTCTCACAGTATTTAAACTCTTGTACAATTCAAGAAAACCAACAGTTCCAATCTTTATCTTTCAGTACCCCATACTTTCATCCACTAAGAAGTTAAAGTTTCATTGTTCCCTCCATCAGCTTCACTTCCATCTACCTTCTCACTCTTCTGTCTAATACAGCCATAATTAATATAAATAAATATAGTTACATTCTGACCCTTGTGTCATTTCCTTTTCAAAATTCATCATTGATGGTTTAACAGATTTATTTATTTATTTATTTGCTTTTACATTTATTTACCAGGAAAGTCCGACTTGGCATGGATCCCATTTTCAGCGGAGGCCTGGGGACAAAAGCTCCACAAAGATTAGTGCAGTAAGTACAACAGACATGTTAATAAAGTACAATACAGAGTCAAAAAGTTAATAAAGTACTGTTTCAAGGCCAAGAAAGGAGCAAAAAGTAAATATACTATAAGGAGCACAGTGTGTTACAATAAACAATACAGTTGAAAGGGCAATTTGTTCAGTCATTTGGTTACATTCATAAGTGGCTAGTACAGTAAATGTATATTGATTGAGTAAGAGTATTGAAAGGAGCTGTTGCAAGCTTTCATAGAAGGTTAACGTATGATATGATCTAATTAAGTGAAGCTACCCAGGGTCAGAACAACTACATAACCATGAACTATGTAAATGGGACCAGAGGAACTTTTTGAAATTATTTTTGTTTTCAGTGGTCCTAATATCTACGGGGATGGTATTCCATGCTTTTGCAACAGACACGGAAAACAAGGAGTCTCCAGAGCTATTGTTGCTCTAAAGCATGGACTGCCGAAATCCTTTCCCTGTGAAAGGAGCCACTTGGCCACCATGGTGAACTTTGCCCTTTCTTCAGTGTAGTGCGATCTCAGAGATGGCACATTTAAGTAAGGGGGGTGTGGAGGGTGAATACCCCCACTTTGGTGGGTTTAGTTTCAGTCCATTGAGTTTTTTTTCCATGGTGGCCAAGTGGTTCATTTCACAGGGAAAGGATTTTGGCAGTCTGTTCTTTTGGTTTAAAGTCCTTTCGGAGAGGTGGAGTCAGGTAAGTAAGATTCAATAAAGTGTAATTTTGATGGGTCAAAGTAGACCCATATATATATATATATATATATATATATATATATCTATAAAAAGTTGGGATGTTGGAGTCTAGACACATTTTCCCAACTGGGGCCTACAGGGAGGCTTGTTTCCCTAAAGAAATCCCTTATTACATATTTCTGCACCTTGAAATTTTCAAAAATTTGTTTTTGGCAAAATGGACTTCAAAAATGTTTAGTTTATTAAGATACTACATACATGTAGATAGATAGATAGATAGATAGATAGATAGATAGATAGATAGATAGATAGGTAGGTAGATAGGTAGGTAGAGTGATGATTGCCATTCATTGCGTTGAACTGACAGTAAATAACATTGAAATCCAGTAAAGTGTTTCATTTATCAAACACTAAAAGATGTTGTTAGTAGATTACATGAATGAGGGTAAGGTAAGTCTAGTTTGAAATACTAATGCCAAAACTTTCAGCTATACTAAAGGTTTCAGCATTAGGGGAGGGAATGTTTGTGCAACTGTATGCAGGCTATGGTTAGACTAAGGGCTACTTAATGGAATAAATTTAGTGCTATGCCTGTGTGTGTTGGTGTATATCTGTGTGACTGAGTGTCTTGTGTAGTGGCAGTGTTGTAAAGAGAGGGGCTTATTTTGTAAGGTAAAGCTGAGGGATGATGGTTAGGAGCATAGACAAGGACAGGGTTTGGGTTAGCATGTATTAGGAAGGTGGTACATAAAGGCTTTGCTAAAACCAACTTTATTAAAAAAAAGAGTCTTGTATCACTGTCATAGTTTCTCACAAAGACAATGCCACAGGCATGTTCCACAAACCTGAAAAAAGAAAATGATTTTCTGAGAGGTTAAGAAACCAGTCAGGAAGATAGAGAAAGCATGTAACCCAAAAACAAAGCAAAACAATGCAACTGGATGAATGAATGCCAACAAAAAGTTTCAAAAAGGTCCACATTGGAACCAAGCTTAAAATAGCATAAAATCAGCAAATATTTGTAAATACAGTCAGTCACAGCAGTTTGCTTCAGTTTTTTTTTTTATTTTAAATGTTGAATTATGAAGTGGGTTGTTAGTCTAGAAAATGCTGTTGGTTCTTTTTGATATATATATATATATATATATATATATATATATATATATATATATATATATATATTTTTTTTTATGCTTACTGAAACTGAACAAGAACTATTTCTTTTTTGGCTCTCTACAAAAAAAAAAAATATTTTACTGGCATTCAATTGTTTACTCATGTAATTATTCCTGTATTTAACATTTTTTTCTTGGGGACTATACAATTATTTTTTTTGCAATCTCTATTTCTTGCAGATTATTTGTATAAATCTTTTTTTTCTGTCCTTGTTATTGTCACGGAGCTTTTCTCCTCAGGCCACTACTGAAAATGGACATATATCCAGTTAGAGTAGCCCAGTCAACAAATGTAAAATAAATAAATAAATAACTAAATTATATATATATATATATATATATATATATATATATATATATATATATACAGAGAGAGAGATCTGTGTGTGTGTTTGTGTGATTCCTATTTCCTTATTTTTTTAGTAGCTCATGCTTGAAAACAAAACAATTGATGTATTTTTGGTCAGCCACTAGAGACACCAAATTTTTGCAGTTTTACTTATGATACTCCCCTTTTCCTCACAGTTTTTCAGTCTTGATATATATATGTAGATATGGCTATAGACATGGAGGTGCATGGTAGTTGATTTCAGTGACCAGCTGTTTAATGTCTTTTTATCAACAGAATTGCATCTGATGATATTTCATTCCATCATTAGTCATATTTACAACATTTTACTTTAGTTTTCTAAGACACATGCGCTGATTCTCTTCCGTCAGTCATTGTCAGTAATGAAATGCAGTTAATATTCTTTAGACCTACTGTGAAAGTGAAGATACACCACTTTCTGTCTTTCTGTTTCTCTTTCTGTCTTACTGTCTCTTTTACAAGATACTCCTGCTTTCAGGTATCCATGGACTACATGTTTAATACTATCAGTCACATCTCAAAAGAATTGCTAAATGCATGTCACTGAATACTTCACACTGCAGCTCCTCTTAACCTGTTCTTTTGATTTATAATATAACTTCAAGAAAAAGAAAGATAAATGTCAGTATTAGGATTTATGTCTTAAACCATGTTAGGAGTTTAATAATCATCATTTGTTATATGCAGGCTTAATAATTGTCCTTAAACCCCAAAAGTCATCCGTAGAGTCAAAGTGTGGATCAGTCTTTGTACTATCACATACCTGATTTTGAATGTCTGTTCTTAATGTAGACTCAAAATAAAGAAAAAAATAAGATTGTTAAATTAAATAAGAAGAACTAAACACTAATAATTCTGCACAGTAGCATTTCATTTGCCATATCTAGCTTCCTAACTTTCAGTTCTCAATGCAATTGCACTTAACAATTTTGGCACACCTCCCTAGTTACAACTATGCATCTGAATATTATGAATGTTTTTAATTTGTATGACTACTGGTGGCCAGTCCACTAATGTTAACTTCCCACTAGACAAATTTTACAGTTCTTATAAATGTTATTATTTTAGCTAACAAAAAAGGTCCATGATCACATCTCCACATACATGTTATTGTTCTTTCTATGAGTTGTGGTCAACAAGTAAATATTTAAAAATGCTAGGCAAAATAAAAAAGGATTAAAAACTGCAAAAGTTGTCATACTGTATTTCATTTGGTAAATGCTGTAATTGTTTGCATTTTAACTGCAATGTTACAATGTGGGTATTGGACAGATGTGCCTTATTAATATAATAACTACTATTGTTTGTATTCAAGCTGAAATTAATTGTTTATTCCCTAGAAGAACTTTTATGTTATTGAAAGTATCCAAAAATATATTGGGTATGTCTTGAATGAAGCTGCTGAAAATCAGTATATAATTTCACAAGTATTAAAATATTAATAAAAGTGTACAATTTTTTTAACTATAACATAATCAACTCTTCAGAGCAAATTATGAAATTCAGACAAGAAGAGCATATTTATGAACAACAATAACATTTGAAGGTAGACATGAGCATTATCAATTATGCTTATGAGACAGAACCCAAAAAATACAGTGCAATGAAAAAGTATTTGCCCCCTTCCTGATTTCTTATTTTTTTGCATGTTTGTCACACTTAAATGTTTCAGATCATCAAACAAATGTAAATAATAGACAAAGAAAACTCAAGTAAACACAAAATGCAGTTTTTAAGTGTAGGTTTGGATAGTTTTTTCCTTAATAAATAAAATCATCACTTAAAAACTGCATTTTGTGTTTACTTGGGATATCTTTGTCTAATATTTACATTTATTTGATGATCTGAAACATTTAAGTGTTACAAACATGCAAAAAAATAAGAAATCAGGAAGGGGCAAATACTTTTTCATTGCACTGTATATGTTGGAATTTTGTGGTAAAATTATTTTACATTACCAGAATTAGGAACAAAGATCTGCTTCCATTTAACAGAATGAAATTGTACAGGTTTGTAATCTAAAATCCTAAAATATAATCATTGTGACAGAGTACCCCAAGTGGGTGATGATGATATATATATATATATATATATATATATATATAATATGTGTATGTATATATCATCTGTGCTAATATTATCATTATATATTTTCCATGTCCCATTTTCCTATTTTGCCCTCCAAACATATTCCACCACTGCTTTTTTTATGCTGTTATCTCTCTTACTTCCTGGAGAATGAAAGTCTGTAACATTATAGAAGTCCTTTCCTACTAATGTCAAATGTTAACATTTTTTACAGAAGTGAAGTCTTGGCATAGTGTAAGAAAAGGCTTTCATTCTTACTAGATATGCTATCGAATAAATCATGCTAAGCCTAATTGGTACATTATTACCTTACTACACGTTATGGAATTTATAACTCTGCTCATCTTAACAATATCAACTGAATAAAAATGAGCACCATAAAGTGAATATTATTTTCCTGCTATGTCATGCAATTAAGTACTAAAAACACATTAATATGTAGCACAGTAGCTTACAGTATTGTACCTGTGCACATATTTTGTTAACTAATGGTAATGTGGAAATAATTTTCATTAATAATGTGCAGCTCTTCGCTATTAATAAGGCATTAAAATGTATCACATTAGGCATGCTGCTCGTATAGATATAAATTATGTTTGTACATTATACAGCATATTAATTAGCATTAAAGACAAATTAGTCTGTAGCATTAAACAGGCTGCCCATGAAGAAATGCATAATGTAGATCAAACTGAAGAGGTATTGTTGTATTATATTAAATACAATGTTAGTTACCCAATGAAACCCAACACTGATTTGTAGAAACACTCTGTTAAACAGCAAAAAGTAGGAGGCCAACATAGTATTATTACTATAATAAAGCACCTGTTTCTGTTATCAAGGACTTAATATGTGTTCCTAGAAACTATTTCTGGATATTTTGTTCAGGTTGTGCAATAGTAATTATAGTTTTGGTTACATGGTAATTAAAACAAGAAGGAAAAAAGCATCATCCCTACTGGCTGACACACATAAGTCAAATCCCAATTAGTAGACACTCAGTCAAAAGTTATATATTATAATAAAAATAAAAAAAGTGGCTATTTCATGTACTTATTTTATAAGTTATGTCCTAATTATATTACAGATCAGGTTCTGTGTCACAGAATATATTTCCTGATTGCATTTTGAAACTGGTTAATGTTCCACGCAGCATAGCAGTTTTGCAGGGCCTTCACAGTGATACATTGATTAGTCATATACAAAAAAAGCTAAACAATAATAAAATGCGATAATAATGGAAATATTTATTAGCAGTATCCAAAAACATGTGCATGTATGTCTGTCTATTTACAGATATTTCAGTTTACATCACAAAGGTACTCAAAGTTAAGTCATAGGACATCAGAGTAAAGAAGTCCAGGAATGGCATTTGAAAACACTAAAGACCTTATCCCCTTTTCTGCAAAATATCATTGGTCCTGAAGACAAATGCAATCTGAGGAGCTCAACCTCCTGGATGGAAATCAAAGCATTTACATGAGTTAAGTCAGTTCAAGAAAATGATTAAATAATACAAATGCAGTTCCACGTGAAAGGATTGTGTAACATTTAAGCATCGCTACACTTACTTATGCATCAAAAAAGGAATAACGATAACAATATATATGACAGCTATAATATACGGCTAGAAAGACATGCTAATATTACACAAGCATCTTCACAAGGGTCTAACCCAGACAAATAACTACTACCGAAGTCAAGGATTAAAACTCAATGCCAAATAAGTAATTATAGTGCCTTTTGGGAAAAAGGCCACCCAGACTAATTACTCCACCAATAACACACCCCTAAGAGTTAACCTGGTACACAGGGATCTGGGAAAATACGCAGACATGTGGTCAAGGCAATAAGAAAATCATTCTATGTTGTTCGACTTATAAATAAGGGCATGGCATCCAGGTCCAAGGAAGTCACAGTGCCACTTTATTCGGCCCTTATCAGACCCATCACTGAGAATAATGCCCCCTTTTGCAGTACCTGGCCAATCATACACAACAGTTGGAATGCCCACAAACGTTCCTTACCAGGAGAATCCAGGCTATAAACACATTGTCCTATATGGATTTCCTTAAAGCCCTGTCTCTATACTGTCGTCTACAGATTGCTGAGGGGTAATCTATGCCTGGCATGCAAGGCATGCTTGGATCCATCTCCAATGTACCCAGTACACATCCATAAAACAAACAGTACCAGAACCACTGGATCTATAGATTTAAATTTTGCTTGTGACATTAACAGGACATGTTGGTGAAACAGAAATGTGTCTCAGAGGATCTCCATCATCTGGAATGGCCCATCCATGAGAAGCAGAGTCTATCCCTAATCAATTTTAAGCATAACCTTGACCTATGGATGGGAAATCAGAAATTCACCCTGGATCTGGCCCCAATGTCTCCGATACACAGAGGCAGACATTAGCTAAGCCTAAACTAACATCTCCCCTCCACATAACCTTTAGAAACTTCCTAACTACCATACCCACTCCTAATCAATGTGCATGATGCAAAGGGACACAATTGGGTTTGGTTCCATGGCTAGGCTTACAAAGGGCCAGGCAGCTGTTATCTTAGTATATACCTATGAACCTGTGAAATGCAAGGCTTGACGTTAAGTGCATCATGGGCCCTTTAGCCTATGCATTACAGCAGCTTAATGCCCAGCTGTTAAAACTATTAATAACATTTAAGAAATTGTCAAATGTCTGAATTACTTTTAACCGGTGTTTTACAATTATAATGTACACCTAGCAGCTAGTTAGTTTTTGTACATAAACTACCAAATTCATAAGCTCCATTAATGCCCACCATGTTATACTTTTGTGTTTACGCTTATTTAGTTACTTTATTCAACTTTATTTATGAACCTAGACATTGGCTTCTTCACAGGAAAATATAATGAGTGAGTTATCAAAGTTTTAGCCTTCTGCTTTCCAAATAAGGAGTGGTCAACAACTGTCAGCATTGGTAGTTGTTCCCTTTAAGGGCAGCTCTGAAAAGAAAAAGGAATATCAGGATTGCTGTAGCAATTGGTTTTAAATCCAGGCTGATAACATCTGAAGAGCAAATGCACTGTTATAAATGGCAATGAATGTTTTAGAAAGTATTCAGAGTATATGCATCATTCAGTGATCTAGCAAAATCAAGTATATGACTTGCATTAAGTTATTATTGCAAAACAAGCATTTACAAATGACCTTCAATTTTCAACATAATAAAATTTCTGTTCAGAAACTGATGTTAAATATTCATCTGACTGTGTAAACTCTGCTCTGATGTTGACAGTCAATTATACCACTATGACATCTGCATCTTCTGCAAAGAACTCAAATAGATCACTCTTTGCATACCTAAAAATTCAGTATGGGACAGACTGAACCATTCCTAGAAGAAATCCTTCTCCATTTCAGAAAGAAGACATGCTATTGCAAATGATCATGTGTCTGAGAAAATAGCATAAAAAGAACACTGTAAGTTGTCAGAGCAGGTTAGACTTAATATTTTCCCCTTCAATAGCACACTGTATGCAGCTCTCTACTTACAGTTGACATCTACAAACTTTAACTGAGGAAAACAGCTCATGAGCAGAAGGAGCTGTTCTTAAGATGAGATGTCTGTGACTGCTTAGGTCCTAGAGAAGATTTTAACTATAAACTGCTATACTCTAGTAATTTAAAATGAGTGCCAAAGCTCAGAAAAAGCATGGCCATGCCAGAAATAAAACATCTATTAAAAATAAATACAAATTAAGTGCTTTTGTCATGCTAATTCACAGACTTCTTCAGAATCAAATCAAACCATCAAAACAAAACAATTTAAACATCCCTCCTTGTGATCACATGGCTTACTAAACCAATAAAGAACATTTAACAATTAAGAAACAATCAAATCAAAAAACTTTGTGACTATAAAATAAATGCATTTTATGCTCATCAAATGAGTACTGTACATATTTTAATTATAATTAAAACCCTAAATGCGTAAATAAACATAACCTTATAAACCAACAATCTAAAACCTTATTTATACCTTGCATGAATTAAGTCTTAAAATTCTAGCTATAGAAATCTGTTCATTAAGACCCAGTCAAACACAGGCATTTAGCATCAATTCCTATAAAGTCTCCTTATGTTCTGTCAAATCAGCCCATGGTCCAGTATAGTATCAATATCAAAATATACAAATACGTGACTGGGGTGATTTTCCCCTTGTTTGTATAATGAATTATTGATTTGTTTGTTCCTTATGTCCAACATGTGTTCATAAATACACTCTCTAAATTTACGTTGAGTCTTCCCTATTTAAAAATGATCACAATTTTTGCACAAAGATAAACATATAATTCCACCTGAGTTATATGTACAGTGAAAAGATGTATGCACAATTGATTTATTAACCTTAACGTTGTCTTTCTCCATAATATCCTTACACTGACTAAAGAACCCCCATTTGAAAGTACCAAAACTTTTATTGGTCAATATACAGGGTTTTTCACCACTTTCCAGAAGCCTTTTTAAAGATTCACCTTTTCTGTAAACGATTCTTGTTTTTTTCTCTAAAGTATCCATTAATCCCTCTAAACATGAGAAAATATTCCAGTTATTATAGCTTTTCCTCTTAACCACACAGTAAATGTCATAGACTAAATTCTCAGGATAAATCTTTCTGACAACGTGTGTGTGTGTGTGTGTGTGTGTGTGTGTGTGTGTGTGTGTGTGTGTGTGTGTGTGTGTGTGTGTGTGTGTGTGTGTGCTTTACAGAGTGTGTGCTCGCATTTTTTGCTCTTGATTTAGAGTGTATGTGATACAGTATGAGTTTGATGCTTTTTTGATCACTTGTGTTAGTCTGTTAACTCGTACTCCTTGGAATGCCTGTGAGTACCCTAAACTAGTGTAAGTGCCCTGCTGTACTTAAGTATTATTTCAAAGCTACATGTACTGCCTTCTCTGTGCACACAGAGGTCGCAGGCATAGCTTAAAACACATCTCTTTGGAGTCTGAAGAGACATGTGGTATCACGCTTATGCATCTCCACACACAATGGCGAACTGAGAGAGGGAGAGAAAAATGCCAGCTGTAGAAGTAGGCAGCCACTGTCATCAGACTCCCCATATGAATAATGTTGTGCCTCAAAGACATCATTCTACGTTTGTCCAAGATATTGCATGTCAAATACCTGCCATACTGCATGCAGTGCAGTATCTGAACAAAGTGCTGATGTCAACAGAACATGACAGTTTCTGTGGTTACACAGTAGCAGTAACAAATGAACCATAAAATGTGCATGATGTATATTAAACTTAAGAAAAGCTGAATAGGAACTTATGACTTAGGAATTTGTAATAGATTTTAAATTCCTTTTAACAGTCTGTATCTGCTGTAGCTAATCCTATATGAGTGATTCCAGTGCATAGTTGCACTGCATTGTTGCTGTTTAAGTAGTACAACTGTTGCAATTAATCCGTAGTTTCATTCTTGTGTACTGAGTATATGTCAGGCTAGTTCAGGACTTGTCTTTGCATTGGGGCAATTCCAGGTCAGTCAGCTCAGAGCTAAGGGTCTAATTGTTTATTCCTCCTTCCACCCACTGGTTCTTAAACCCAGTTTATCTGTTGTTGCCTGCCCTTATGATAATTTGTTATTGGCTGTTGACAATAAGCACATAAGTATTATTTTGCAAAGTGTCTCTCCTTTAGCTACTCACCAGGCTAAAAGACTTTTGTTACAATTACTTAATATTGAGTGTACCAGTACTGCTTGCACTGATTTTAGTATCACATTTAGGAGTTGTTTTTACTATAATTAATTTACTGGATCTTGCTGGTGGCAGAAGAAGGTTTCCAGGCTAGTTGTCTTGTACTGAAATTTAAATACTCAGTAGCAAGTCCACCCAAACATTATTCTAAAACCACAAGCAGTTATAGTTACCCATGCCCCCAGAGTCATTCTTATCAGCATTATGGACCAGCAATTCCCCACAACCTCTAGCCTAGCCTAGCCAGCCTGATTGAGATGGGTATCTTGAGACAGTGTAAGAACTGTCTCATGCTGTCTGATGATCATCTGCTACTCAAACAGCAGAACACAGTGTGTGAGGAATGTGCATATATAATATCGTTGGAGGCACAAATCTCACACATAGTAAACTCAGACACCAAAATCATCAGTAGTACACCACACATCACACCTCTTCGCGGACATCACAATACACATAATCTATCCAATGATGAGCTTCAAAAGATTTACTTGCCTAAACCTCAAAGACCTCCAAAACACAACACAGGCACAAACACGCTCAGCATATTAAGCCTACTTTCTCATATAGCACAAGGAGTCCAAAAGTTACAGATGCTGTGCCTGTAAGGCAGGTATTGGCCCAACCAAACTTTCCTGTTATAGGTAACTCCATTGCAAGACATACAAATGTGCCTCTTAACAGGCTGAGCAAGGAAAGTGTAAAAGTTACCTGCTTGTCTGGTGCCAGGATCTATCATATCCCACACACTCAAGTCCTTGAATAACAAGTACCAGTATGACTCTGTCATAGTTCATACTGGTGTCAATGACTTGAGATGTACCTCCCTGGATTATATGAAAAGAGACATGATAGAGCTCTCAGACTGTGTATAAGGCAGGTATGAGACAAGCACTGAGCAGCATTCTACCTTCTCCAAGGATGATCCCGCAATATGAGAAAAAAATAATTGACTTTAATAAGTGACTTGGTTTTTGGTGTCATTCAACGGGTGTCCAAAATTTGTCAGCCTGGGAGAATATGATCGACAGACTACACTGCTTCACTAGGAATGTCCTGCATCTGTCTCCTCTGGATTTTGATTATTGGCAAAGATATTGTCCACCCCGGGTCTATATTAGATCAGGGAACACTTAAAAAAGCAAACGCTGATTGATCGACCTTATGTAAGCGAAAGCTTATAATCTCGAACTGTCAGATCAGTGATTTTTTTCCTAGGGAAAAAAATCGCTGATCCAAAACACATACACACAACACAAGCACACCAAACAAACAGAAATCCACACACATACACCTAAAATTTGACACCTAACCCTACACTAAACTATGCAGACACCACTAACTATCCACTTACCATAACCCAAACCCTAACCCTAAGTTCCGTCACTATCGCACACTCACCTCACCCGCTCCCTAATCCTAACTCACCTAAACCCGCCCTAACCCTCACATCCACACAATCGCACACATACCTAACCCAAGCCCTAACCCTAACTCACCTAACCCACCCTAACACTCACATCCACACAATCGCACACTTACCTGAATCCAACCCGTAACTTTCCACCACAGCACTGAAAATAAAGAAGCAACAGAAACAGACAACCACATTCTTTCCCTAGGAAAAAATTTGAGTTTCTGTTGCTTCGATATTTTTAACATTCGCTAAAATAAGGTCGATCAATCAGCGTTCGCTTGTTTAAGCGTTCGCTGATCTAATATAGACCCGTCCACCCCATAGGGTCTTTTTCAGGTAATGTCAATGTGATAAACTTACTAACATAATTAAACAAGGAAAGGAAAATATGAAGGTGTTACTGATCACTGCTAGGAGCCTGAACAAGAAACTCCACTCCCTACAAGCTCTTCTCACACTGGAAGACACTAATGTCTACATAGTGACTGAGACATGGTTTTCAACAGAGGAGAGCACTCTGGCTGTGCAGGGTTATAACACCTTCCACACATGTAGACCAGCTACTGCACAGGAGAGGCAAAACTTGGACATGTCTCAGTCTACAAACAGAAGAGGCTCGCATCAAGGCTGGTAAACAAGCATGATGCACTAGAGCTTTTTCATGTCTAAATAACCATCAAAAAGGTCCCATACCATATATTAGCTAGCTATAGAACTCCCCCTATGACAGAAGTAAGCCACAACGTCTATCTATATGAACTAGAATCACTCAGTAATAAACTCAGTACCATTTTCCTAGGTGATCTAAATTATGCAACTATAGACTGGGAAACCTACACCACCACTAGTGCACAAGCACAAAGATTCTGGGACTTTGTCAATACACATGCCCTGGAACAATTACTCAGAGGACCCACTAGGGGGAATAACATCTTGGATCTTGTCCTTACTAATATGGGAGCATCTTGCATCATCCCTTGTGTGTCTTCATCACTTGTTACGTCTGATCATAAAGTAGTCTCCTTTGAAATAAAACTGAAAGCAGAGATCCCTTCTACTCAAGGGACTTTTATAAATTTCTTTAAGACAAACTACCTACTTCAAATTGATACACTGGAAACTTTCAAATCCCCACCAAACACAGTTAGCTCCACTGAATTTGCAGAAATGCACATCAACACATTATATTAGCATGTAAAAAGCTGTGCCTCATAGGAACAAGGGCAGGGCAAACCCCAGAAACAAACCTACATGGTGGAACCATAATATCAGCAATCTTTATAATAAAAGGAAAACAGTTTTCACCATCCTTAAATAAAGCCCTGATGGAACATTTGCATGTATGCAAAATGAGCAGCACCAGAAACATTAGATCCAGGGATGTGATCTTTGCTTGCAACATAAACAGAACATGCTGGTGAGACAGTTATGTGTCTCAAAGGTTCCCCATGCTTTGTAATATGCACCCCATTCATTTGAAACAGTGTCCATCCCTAACCCTATTCAAGCATAACCATGACCACTGGATGGGAACTCACAAATTTGTATCAAATAAATAACTGGTGCCATAATCATGGACTGAAACTAAATGCCAAAAAATGCATTACTGTATCCTTTGGTAAGTCATCTGCCCCCAGGGAACTACCATATTGACAATACAGCCCTAGAAGGTGACTCATTTGTTTGAGGTTTGGGAAATTATGTGGCCAGTGACATAATTTTTGACCTTCTTGTCTCTGTTGTTGTAAGGAAGTCTTTCTATATTGTAAAACTTATAAACAAAGGGATTGTTTCTATATTTAGGGATGTCATTGCCCCATTTATTCAGCATGTATTTGGCCAGTCATTGAATATAAATTTCTTTTGACATGTAGCTCTCCAAATACATGCAGCAGCTAGAACATCCACAGAGATACCTTACTGAAGGGATACAAGGCCTGAACTACATATCCTACATAGACTGACTCAAAGCCCTGCCACCATACTTGGTATCCTAAAAACTGCTAAGAGATTACCTTTATCTGGCATACAAGCCATCCTCTGACCCATTATTGATGGATTTACTGCACATCAGTAAGTCAAATGGCATCATAAATACTCACTCTAAGGCTCTAAACCTCTTTTGCAACATCAAAAAAACTGCTTGGAGAGACTCGCAGAGGATACAGCTGCTGTGGAACAGATTCCCCATCCACACAAAATGAAGTTCATCCCTGTCCATATTTAAATACAACTTACATCTATGGAAGGGAAACAGAAAACTTACCCCAGGACTTTTCCCTTAACTACTAATGAACAGAGGCAGCTCCAAAATGCTTTATCCCTTGAATGGGTAACCTCAAATTATCCATGGTTGGCCTCAGTTATTCTCACTAGGGGTAATATATAATTATCAACCATGGATTGGGTAAGGCCATTTTATAACCACATGGGATAGATTTTTTGAGCAAAGAAATGGAAACTGGCTAGGCTTAAAATGGTCCAAAAGGGTAGCTAGCCTAGTACTTACCTATGAACCTATAAACCTATGACCAACAATGAGTGGAATTTTGTTAAAGTATATTGTAGGGAAAGAAAATTGTTAAAAAAAAGAATGTCACTTTTTTCTAAAATTATTATACTATTCTCTACTCCCACATTCACATACCTCTCAACCTCTTACAACAAGAAATTTAAACAAAGCCACATAAATAATGGTGGGGATAAAGGCCCAAAAATAGGGACAATTTTTTTTAAATATTGCTCTTACAAACTTAGAACATTGATAGAAAAGCAGATTTTGCATTAGCATTAATTTCTTTTTTTATTTGTAAATTATTGCTTTTTCATAAATCATATGAAAAACTTTACATGACATGAATCTATTAAACATTTAAAAGAAAAACAGAAACTGTATAAAAACAAAAACTATATACAGTGTCCATAACAGATATAATTTCATTGTTATAGCTACATTTTTATCTAGTATTTTTTGAGTTTTAGCCAAGATAATTGCTTGTGTATCACCTTTATAGTTCTCAAAATTGCAGTTTCAAATTCCCTATTACATACAATTTTAGCTAATGAAAGAAACCCTGTGAATGAAAGGATTTGTTTACACTTCCAATTTAAAGAGATCATTTTATTGCAATTGCAAGGAGAGACCAGAGAAGTTGCGCTTGTGTTTTTGGAATATATGCTGGTATCGGTGCATTAAATAATATCAATGAATCTTATACATCACACTTATCTGACCATAATGCCTATATGAAGTTTCTAAACTCTAGCCAAAATGGAGCTACAATTTTACATTCAAGAAACATCTGTACCCAGTCTGCACATAATATTTCATTGCATCTCCAACATTTGGTTTTGTCATCTTTCATAATTAATGCAATTTTATGTGGAGTAATAAAGCTCCTATATATAAATTTCCATGAAAAATTTTCCAAACGGGGATGATGTTGTATTATTAACTCATTTAAATATTAGTGCTTTCTCATTCTCTGAAAAACTTAACTTATTTTTTTTTCTGTGTAATTCCATACAGAATCTTATGAAATTTGTAAATCAGCTCTTAGAATGTTATATATTTTTGACAATGAAAAATCATTATTATTGCTCAGAGTGTTTATTTCACAAAATATATTTTTTTGTAAGAGGTATTGTGCTGGTCATTTGATATATTTTAAATTCATTGACTATGTATTCTTTAAATGTTTGTATGTTTAGCCATTTATTATTATATATGTTATATCTGGCTATGAGGAAATTTGTTTCATGTATGCTATTATTGCCTAGGAATTGATGCCAAAATAGCAACCCATTTTCCTCCATAACTTTTATTTTCCCTATATTAAATGAGTCTAAACATTTTTTGTAAAAGATATAGGGAACATTAAGAATATAAGATTTTAATAATATGTTTTTTATTCATTATTCTTCTAAAATTATTTAATATATAATTAACAATAGGAGTAAATTTTCCATTTTTACAGGTGCTATAAACAGTCTTTAACAACTAAAAAGATTTTATTTGTTTCCAAAAAAATATCATTATCTATTGTTGTATCTCTGTTAGAAAGTAAAATAGTTTTATGAAAGCTTTTCCAATTGGATATGTATTTAGGATTTAACCATTAGCTCATCAGATTAAGTATAACTGATGCTGCATACAGCTCAAGACTTGGAAATGCTATTCCACCATCGTCTCAGCTTCTATAGTGCCATACATAATCAATGCTTGGTTTTTGAGGAAACAATAGAAACCTCATTAACAGGGAGTTTAATTGTTTTAATAGTATTTTAAAAGGAGAGGCAATTAGGGTTTGAAAAAAGAATACATTTTTTGGTAGAATGATAATTTTTATCAATTATAGCCTTTCTTTTATAGAGAAAAACATTTTGTTCCATTTATTTAAATATTCTTTTATAATGTTAATAATATTTTTATAATTTGCTTTTATGGAATCATTCCAACTCAGTTTTATGTATTACACCTAAGTACTTGAGTGTATCATTTGTCCAGTTAAAACTGCTGTGTTTTCTAAAATAGTGCTTATTTTTTATTTATTAATATGTTTTTTGTTTTGTTATGATTAAAGTTTAAACCTGAAATTTCTTCAAAAACTTGTAGGGATTTTATAATTTGATCAATAGAGGAATCTATATCATCAATTGTTAGCAAGACATCATCTGCAAATAGCTGTATTTTGGAACTGTAATTTGAATTAACTAAGAAACTACTTATATTGGGGTTGTTTCTTATGCAATTAGCCATTGGCTCCATCGATAAAGCAAATAATAAGGGTGACAGTGGGCCACCTTGTTTAGCACCCTTCAGTATTTTGAGTGGACCTGATAAAAAGGTCCCAATTTTGATATATGATATCGAATTTTCATATAATCTATTTAATAGTTCTATAAAATCAGGGGCAAAATTATATATTTCCAATACTTTGAATAGGAAGGATGCATTTATGGGAATCAAATACTTTGTCTAAGTCTAGGCTAATTGACAATTCCTTGTTTTCTTATTTGCATAATCTATTAAAGTCAGGAGTCTAATGACATTATCTTGCATTTTCCTGTTTAAGATGAAACCTGACTGGTCATCTACTATTAAGTTTGACATCAATTGATTTAGTCTGTTAGCAAGAATTGATGTGAAAATATTGTAATCCACATTCAGTAAAGAGATGGGATGGTAAGAGGATACTAGTTTAGGATCTTTATCATGTTTTAAAATGGGTGATATCATTGGCATATCTCCACGAGGGAAATATGTTTACATTCATTCTAAATTCTTCAAAAGCTTCTATTAATATCTTTAGAGTATCATTTGTAAATAATTTATATATTTCTCCTATTAAACCGTCTAAACCTGGTGCTTTGTTGTTTTTGAGACTTTGAATTCTTTCCCTTAGTTCCTTTAATGATATTGGTTTGAATAATTTAGCATTTTGTTCTTTAGTTAATTTTTTGTTTATGTTATATTTCAAAAATCTATCTTTTGTAACATTGCTGCTAACATTTAAATTTGTTTTGTTTATTGTTTCATGATGTGTTCTGAATACTTCTAACATTTCTTTTAAATATACCACATATTTAGGTTTGTTTCTAGTATTATCTATGATCTCTTTTATGTGCTTAATATTTGTTTCATTTTTTGATTTTACTGCTAGTCTGTGCATATTTTTAGGATTAGCTGAATATAATTGTAACTTGAGTCTTTCTAGATGTATTGCTACATTATGATTCAAATTTCAACATATGCCAAATTCAGTTGTTTCAGTTCTAGATTTGTGCTTATATCTTTGGTATTTAAATGTTTTTTTAATGTATCAATTTTTAATTGTATCTTTATTAGTTCACTTTACCATTCCTTTCTTTTATTTAAATACCAGTTTTCAATTTTACCAAATAAATAAGATTTTAACATGGCCTAAACAATTACTTTAGAAGTAACCAAAAACCAAAAGCTGAATACTAAAACAAAAAAATAGAAAAATATAAAAATAAAAAAATATATAAATATATAAAATATATGACAAATGCTATATAATAAATATTCAACATTTAGTGGTTAATAATTTATGGGATGTAAATTAGTAGTTTATGCAAGAAAGTTTTTAAATGTAATTTTGGTGATATCTTTTTAAATCTAATTAATTAATGGTGATGTCACGACTATTTAGTATATAATTGCAGTTAATTGGTGCTTTTGTTTTATTTCTGAAGAAGTCTCTATTGGAGATGAAAGCGCTAAAATTGATTATTAAAGTGCTTGCATTTTTTTCTCATTGTGTTTTTCATCAGTACAAGTTTTTTACAACATTAGTGGTTCTGTACAAGGTTTCGGCTATTTTTTTGTTTTAGTAATTACTTTAGAAGTCTTATTGTTATCATTAATGTCAAGGAATACTTTTATTTATTTTGAAAGCCATTCTCTAAAACCATTTATTTTAATAATATACACCGGTATTCTCTGACAAAATATCAAATCTCTTGGTATAATGTTAACTTTAAAAAAATAGCATTGTGATCAGACAATGGACAAGAACTAATTGAAACTTCTTGTATTTTAAAAAATAAGTTGTCAGTAACAAATACCTTCTCAATTGTTGCTTGCATACCAAACCTATATGAATAGTGTGTGTATTTTAGGTATTTTGATTCTTTTATTTCATAAATATCTCTCAAGTTTGAAATGGTAATGAAGTTATTCAGTTTTCTGGCTGAAGCATACGTTGTAAAGTTATCACTTTTCGTAGTGTCATTCTTGGAAAGAATACAATTGAAGTCATCTGTGTAAATAATGTCACCTTTAGATCTATTTGAAATTAATTATAGATATTTATTCGCTGTTTTAGCACCAATACCAGGTATCTAATATGTATTTACTAATGTGATATCTGTTTTGATAATCTCTAAGATTACTAGGCATAACATAACATTTTTATCTGAATACAACTCAATTATTTTAGGTATTGGTAGAGATTTTTTCCATAATATCATAGTGCCTCTTTTCTTAGTCTGATAATGAGATTCCACAAGTATTGAATAACTATTAAAAGTAATTTTATCTTAGTCTTTCTCTATTATATGAGTCTTTTGTAAGAAGGCAATGTCTACTTTATTTGATTTAAAATATTTAATTAGACTTCCTCTCTTTATAGGGTTGTTAAGAACACTGACATTTAAAGGTATACACTTATACGAAGACATTTTTAAGGACACATTCAAATACCATAGACTCTGTTATGGACATATGATTTGAATTATGAATAACAAATGTGCATTTGAAACTATATATAACTCTAAATATGGAATATCTAGTCACTGGTATGATGAGCAAATCATCAAAACCACCTTCAACCATCCTTGGCTCTCTAGTCTACATCTATCAAGTGTTTCTACCTTTGTTCAAGTAAATATACAGAATAAGATTATAAAAAAAATCTCCAAAGTTGTTTAGAATCATAAGCTTCTTAAATTTCTAGAAACGTGTAGTTAAATATCAGTTTACTATGTGTATTTAACTATGAAAATTAAATATAATAATGGTTTATTAACAATATCATATAGACTTTTGTAATTCTGTTAACTATAATACATATTTCAAGTGTTTTAATAATCCTAATATTCTATAAATTATTATGCAACTAATCTTTTTCCTTTTTCTTCCCTTCCCTCCCCTTCCCTTATCAACAACAATGTAAATATACCTCAGAGTATATACAAGATAAAGTTTGTTTAATTAGATTATACATCTGCATCGAAATATCTCTAATAGTGTAACACAAACACACACACACACACACACACACACACATATATATATATATATATATATATGTATATAAAATACTATATCTAAGAAAGAAATATGTATGAACCATAATGTTTTTAGTATGTCATCAAAATCTAGATAAGTTCCATTAATGAAATGATGTACAAGTATTTTGTGATAACTATTAGCCAAGGTATAATGGTAGACATAGTTATTTTGTTTCTTAATACTGTGTTTATTCACTTTTTCATTTTTTATTAAATAAAACTGAGCACTGTATATGATTTTTCAGTTTCAAACAGTATTTACTATTCTTTGACCATGGCTAATTGGCAATTTTTGTTCTCAGTCTATAGGGATGAATAAAATGAGTGATGTAATATTTATATATAAACCTTTAAACTATCTGTTTCTAAGAATAAGCTAACTGTTTTTCCTCTCTCTCTCTCACCCTCCTCCCTCAGCTGTCTTCTTCTTAAAAAAAAAAAAAAAAAAAAAACTTATAACTGCTATTCAATTGAGGTTGCCTGTCAACTCTCTTGTTTGCTAAAATGTCAAGAGAACTTTTGTGAATATTAACTACCATATAAATCTTTTCATTGACTTTTTTTCTTTTCCTTCCATTCTTTTCCTATCTACATTTCCCCTCTTCTCCTCCTCTCCTCCCTCTCTCCGCCCCTCTCCTCTTCCCAGTAAAACAGTCTATTTTTTGAAATTTTCCATATCTACCTAACATTTCCAAACATTTACTCACATACTGATTTTGACACAGAAATTTGTTCATATACAAAGTTTGGATACAAACAGCAAATTTACTTTAACATAAATCATTAAGAATCTATGAATAAGGTGAACTTTGTATATCAATTCTAATTCAGCAGTATCATGCTGTTTATCGGGAATATTATTTTCATATTTGTTTATGGTATATGCAACTATTCCCTTTTTTATAAAGTACAGTGAAAATTACACAGCCATTTGAGACCTCCCAACTAGAAAAGTATGATTTAGATACTTCAGAATAGTGTTTATTGTCATAGAGCTATGTGATGACTGAGCATTCTACCTTATGAAATACAAAAAGAATGTTACAGCTTCAACTAGAAACCACTTTAGTGTAAAATGTGATCTTTCAGAACTATTTTAAAATCACTCATAGTGCTTGTCTGTTACTATAAATTGCAACCAAAAATGCTACAGCTCAAATCAAAGACTGCTAAAATGCAGGGGAACATGTCCCTGAGACAGAAAAATGATATGGCGACCCGGATGCCACACAGACTTGCTACACCTCTGCTTTTTATATCAACACACCCTTCATAATGCTTTAGCATCATGGTCTTGCCTTCATGCCCAGAAACAATAAACGAGAATTTTAGCAGACTAATTCTAAAATCTTTGGAGAGGTAAGATTTCATACTCTCATACGAAATGTATGAATAAAAGAAGTTACTGAACACTCTGTTAAACATAATATTTTATTAGATGGTTTCATAATACAAGGTTTACAGCTATCAGTATTACAAAAACTATTACTTCTTAAAACATTTGTTCTCTGTCAGAAAACTTAGATGAGACCCTGCAGAATGTGATGAGACCCAGCGTTACTTTATTCATTGGTGTATTCATATCTGATTGCTTCTAATCATTATCCAAACGATAGCTAGACTCTGCAGTCTCACTAATGAATTGGCATATCAGACAGCATATATATATATATATATATATATATATATATATATATATATATATATACATACATACATACACAGTGGATATAAAATGTTTACACACCCCTGTTAAAATGACAGGTTTTTGTGATATAAAAACATGAGACCACAATAAATAATTTCAAAACTTTTCCCACCTTTAATGTGACCTATAACCTGTACAATTCAATTGAAAAACAAACAAATCTGTTAGGGGAAAAAATATAAAAATAAAAAATGCACAATATGCTGGCTGCATAAGTGTGCACACCCTTAAACTAATACTTTGTTGTGTGTGTACACCCTTAAACTAATAGATTGTTGAAGCACATTTTGATTTAATTGCAGCATTCAGTCTTCTTGGGTACACATCTGTCATCAATTAAAGAGACTCTGATTAACACCAAATAAAGTTCAACTGTCCCAGTAGGATTTTCTCGACATTTACTCATCTGCCTGCTACAGCAAAAGCCATGGTTCACAAGGAGCTTACAAAACATCAAAGGGATCTCATTGTTGAAAGGTATCAGTCAGGAGAAGGGTACAAAAAAATGTCCACAGCATTGGATGTACCATGAAACTCAGTGAAGACAGTCATCAAAAAGGGGAGAAAATATGGGACAAAAGTGACATTGCAAAGAACTGGACGCCCCTCCAAAACTGATGAAAAGACAAGATGAAAACTGGTCAGGGAGGCTGCCAAGAGACCTACAGCAACACTGAAGGAGCTGCAGGAAATTCTGGCAAGTATTGGTTATGTACTACATATGAAAATCTCTCATATTCTCCATATGTCTGGACTATGGAGTAAGGTTGCAAGACGGAAGCCTTTTCTTACACTGAAAAACATCCAGGCCTGGCTAAAATTTGCAAAACAATACATCAAGTCTCCCAAAAGCATGTAGGAAAATGTGTTATGGTCTGATGAGACCAAGGTTGAACTTTTTGGCCACAATTCCAAAAGGTACGTTTGGTGCAAAAATAACACATCGCATCACCAAAAGTACACCATCCCCACGGGAAGCATGGTGGTGGCAGTATCATGCTTTTGGGTTGCTTTTCTTCAGATGGAACTGGGGCTTTAGTAAAGGTGGAGGAAACTATGAACAGTTCCAAATATCAGTCACTTTTGGCCCAAAACCTTCAGGTGTCCGCTAGAAATCTGAAGATGAAGAGGAATTTCAACTTTCAGCATGACAATGACCACAAGCATACATCCGAATCAACAAAAGAATGGCTTTACCAGAAGATAATTAAAGTTTTGGAATGGCCCAACCAGAGCCAGACCAAAATCCAATAGAAAATCTGTGAGGTGACCCGAAGAGGGTTGTGCACAAGAGATGGTCGCAATCTGATAGATTGGGAACACTTTTGCAAGGAAGAATGGACAAATATTGCCAAGTCAAGATGTGCCATTCTGATAAACTCCTACCCAAGAAAACTGAATGCTGTAATTAAATTAAAAGGTGCTGCAACAAAGTATTAGTTTAAGGGTGCACATTTATGCAACCAGCGTACTGTAAGTTTTTTATTTTTTATATTTTTCCTCTAACAGATTTGTTTGTTTTTCAATTGAATTTTACAGGTTATAGGTCACATTAAAGGTTGGAAGAGTTTTGAAATAATTTATTGTGGTCTCATTTTTGTATATCACAAAAACCTGGCATTTTAACAGGGGTGTGTTTTTTATCCACTATATATATATATATATATATATATATATATATATGTGTGTGTGTGTGTGTGTGTGTGTGTGTGTGTGTGTGTGTGTGTGTGTGTGTGAATTTGTATCTACTTAGATTTTTATAAGAAATGCATATATTTTTAATTATAAGAATTGTTACTGGATGTTAAGAGTATATATAGTTTTGTTGTAAACTATTCCACATAACTTTGTATAATGAAACAGTATTATATAAGCATATTTTCTGTTTGCTCTGGCTAATAAACAGATATGTCTCATCAAAGAACTCACAGTTTGATTTCAGTTCATATAGTCCATCTGTTTATGCACTGGTTTTCTTCCTTCATTTTCGCTGCGTTTTCTCATCTAGAAGCAATGAGAGTTCAGAGGTCATGTATTTCATCTGCGCTACTGCTTTTGAAAATCAACTGCTGTCTCGGGAAAGGCTGTATGCTATGCTCGGGCGTTTATTCTAGTGAAGTTTTTTAATATTCTAGCAGTAAAGCCATCTCAAAGGTAAAAAAATACAATTACTGCTTGTAGCTAAAGTGCTGTAAAACACTTGACCACCAAAAAGAAAACAAAACTGGGTTAATAACAGGCTCTATAATGTTCATATTCATCCATGTTACATAATGCATTTAGATTTTTTTTCTCAATGCACCCTTTATCTGAAAGCAAAAACAGGTCTCTAAACCAATTCCCACCTTGTCTACCCATTAGCAAAGACCCTTTTTTTGCTATATGTTCTATTATAGTTGAAAGGTGCCCAGAAAAGAAACATTATGTGCTATTGTTATAAAAGTATTCTTTCCCGATGTAGTAACATTATATATTGTGTGGGGGAGAGTATAGTGTTTATATCTCACTAGAGCTTTAAAACTGTTAATAAAGCAACAAAATTTGATTTTAAATTTAATTATTTTGATCAGAATACTTTGAATAGAAGCATTTTAATATGTTTATGTTGTTATATCATATAAAATAAAGAAAAGGGAAAGAGAGAGGGAAAGAAGCGAGAGAAAAAAAAGCTATTTGTATATATATTATGATTTACATACTTAAGGTATGGACTATTTCCTATGAATTGCAGAAATTGTATCTATTAAGAGGTCTTGAATGTATAGATTTTTCAGATTATTTACCTTCGAGTTTTTTGTTTGTTTTATCACTTCTGGATAGTTTACCATTGGTAGTTTGTCTTTTCAGACTGGGCAGAGAAAGATCCATTTCTTCTACTTTATACAGTAGATTGTTTTTCTTAACAAAGTCAGTTGCTTCTTCAAGGTTGTTAAATATTTTAGTCCGTCTGAAGTGGCGATCTTGATTCTGGCTGAGAATAATATCTGGGCTTTAATATCAACTTTTTTAAAGTTTTTGATAAGTGAGATGCATCCTTTTCTCTTTGTTATTTTTGTTGCTGTGTAATCATTATCAAACCTTATGCTTCTTTCATTAACTTGTATTGGATTCCCCGACCAAGCTATTCTCAGTATTAAATACTTATCTTGTGTTGACAAGAATTTCACAATGATGGATTTCACTGAAGCTGGATTTTTTATAGAGATAGATTTGACAAAGACCTATGGGCTCTCTCAATCCCAAATGATAAGGATTCAGGAAGGTTTAATACCTTAGCTAGCCATTCATTTAGGAAAAGGATCATATTATTTCCTTCCATTTTTTCTGGGACTCTGTATATTCTGATGTTGTTTCATTTTGATCTACACTTTAGGTCTTACACTTTTTTCCAGTAATATATTGTTTTTGTTTTAATAGAAAGTCTATTTGGTTGTCATTTTCCATTTGTCTTCCATATATTTCATTCACAGATTCTTCTATAGCTGCTATTCGATCAGAGTGTTTTGTAATTATCTATTTCAGTTCATCTATTTGTTTCTTACTTTCTTTTTTCATGTTCTCCATAATTTTTTCTAAATTATCCATTTTCATAAAAAGATCTTGTATGCTGCGAATTATTGTTTGTAGTTCCTTCTTCATGGAGCTATCTTGAAGAGAAGCTTTTGAATGACTTATAGCTGTTTTCAGTCAATAGCAAGCAGTAGAACTTCTGACAGGAAGTTTCTTTAAAAAAGTATTCTAAAACTGAAATTTCTTCTGAAAAACTATTCCACAGTACCAAGAGGAATAACTGTGAGAACGATCTTCGATGTGTTTTATGAAAATTTGATAAAATCATGTCAGAAAGAACATTTAAAGGCAGAAAAGTGCTGCTATCTGCTTGGCATCTTGGACACACCCCCCAGCATGAATTTCTGAAGGGTGTAAAGTCTTTTTCTGACTTCAGTATTTAATGATTTGCCAATGATTTGCCAGAAAAACACAATTTTATAAAAAATGCACCAAAAATATGAGGCAAAAAGCATTACAGTTGAGAGGTATGCGTACAGTATTTTCTTTGACTGTGGCAATATTACCCCTCCACTGGTGATCCTTTACTATATTAATATTGTAGATGCATGGCCTCCCTTAGGAGGTAGACCAATGACTGATTTATACAACTCTGCCTCATCTACTGCATAGAGCACACACACTGATCACTGATGATAACTATTTGGGGAGGGAGGTCATACAGTCTGCACAGCCCACAAATGGCAGTTTGTACATCTCCGGTCAACACACAAAAAAACACACAAATACACACCATACACAATCACAACAACTTCTACATACTGAGCTATCTAATAACCATGCTCACACACATCTTTCTCTATGGATGTCATATATTCTCTCTTTTTTAATTTCTCCAAATATTTTGGTTTCTAATACCATGAGGGAATCTACCCCATTCCTAAGTCAAAATATGATTAAAGTTCATGAAATTAGTATTGTTTTCATCTCTGATGTCAGCCAAAGTGCTCTTTGCAGTGCCTGCAATGTGCCCAGCAATGACTCCTTCTGCAATTCGTATGGAGTTACATGTATTGGTAATATATCTAAATATGATTGCAGATTCTTTTTTATAAGACCTGTTGCTCCAACTACGATTGGAATGATCTGTGTATCTTTCTTCTACATTGCTCTCATTTCTACTTGCAAATCCTGATATTTTATGACTTTGTGTCTTTCTGTACTCAAGACACTGTTTTCAATGATCAATGTTACTTTTGTCTTTTTTTCATGGACCACTGTATCTGGTTTTCTCATATCTATCTTTTGAACTGTTGGTAGTGGGTGATTCCATGTGATGTATATGTCATCATTTTCTATGATGCTTTGTGGCCCATGTTTCCAGTGTTTTTTAATTACTTCAGTATTATAATGTTTGCACAATCCCCACTGCAACAGTCTTGCCACATTATTTATGCCTTTCAATATGCAGTCCTTCTGTCATTAGTATAGTATATCACAACCAGTAAGAAGGTGTGCAACTGTTTCCAATTCTGTTTTACAAAACCTACATTTGTCTGTGTCTTCCACATGTTCAATGGACTTTGTACCAACATTTATGTAGTCCACTATCTTGAGCCGCCAGTATTAACCTTTCATCCTTTGGTTTGAATTTGCATGCCTTTAACCATTACAATCTTTGATTCTGATCCACATGAGGTTCTTCCATGAGTTTTCTATACGTGTGACGATATTTATGCATTTCCACATATCTTGCCTTCTCCTCTGACCCTTCACCTTATATTCTTTCTTTTGCTCTTTGGCACATTTAGATGCTGCCTGATTTTTATCTACCTCTGGTTTGATTTCCATTCCCGCTTGATGCCGATATGCTTCTACTAGACATTGTACATTTTTTATTTTTTATATTTTTTCCCCTAACAGATTTGTTTTTCAATTGAATTGTACAGGTTATAGGTCACATTAAAGGTGGGAAAAGTTTTGAAATGATTTATTGTGGTCTCATTTTTTTATATCACAAATACCTCGCATTTTAACTGGGGTGTGTACACGTTTTATATCCATTGTATATATTCTAGATCTCAGAACCTAATGTAGTGTACAATGCTCTGTTAGACCTCTTGTAACTCAGCTCTGATACATATCCTGTCATTCTATGAAACTGGTAACAGATGCACTTTGGTACACTGCAGCTCCCTTTCTGAACCACCATGAATTAACATATTTCAGGATAGTAATGTATCTGTAAAATCTAAACTAGCATTTGCTTATTCCACATTTAAAATCAAATCAAATTGTATTGCCTTGAGACTAAATGTATACTGCCTCTCTCTTCTCTCTTGTTTCTTCTTCTTCTTTGTGAATTATACTGACTCTGTTTCCTTTTTTCCTCTTTATGAATTATTTTCCCACAACAGTACCTGCAAATGATCAGTTATGGCCAGTGTACAACCTCGATAATGAAATGTAAACTAAAAATAAAATAAAAATCTGCATGTCTTGTGTTGTGTGTGTCACTTATATGGAAAGGGAGGTGCAACACAACTGGCATCTTCATAAACAAATTCAAGAATAAACAATCAAAAACATTTCATATACATTAACATGTCACCATGTTAATGCCAAAAAAACAAGTGCTTGATTCAGACAAATTTGAACAGTGTGTTTCAAGTATGGTACATTCTGTAGATTTGTTGAAGAAAGGAGAAAAGCAAAAAGGACCATTTTTGTTGTCCAGTCATTAGCTTCTGCTATACAAGTGACTGTTCAGAAATAATTACAAATACATATCAAGGAGCACTGTGGAACATACTTCTATAAAATATGTTTTAAATCATGAAATGCATAAACAGTCTATCAGATTGTTCCATTAAAGCATTGTCAGAATATTCAGACCTTCTGTTAGTCATCTTAACTACTACAAATGAATCAAAAATGCAACCAAGCAGCACAAAGATGTCAACAGAGTAAGGTTTTGTTACACAGATTTGGAAGCAAATTTAATAAAGGTATAGCTGACTCACATATAAAATAACATTTCATGAAGAATGAGGTACAGCAAACAAGAACTGTGTACTTGATATCACAAAATATTCACTCATACAGTGATAGCATTAACAAAATATGCTAGCCACGAAACATTAATTTCATGAATAAAGAAAATTCCTTATTATCATTCATAAATCAGATGAGAAGCCATTCAAGGCCTTCACATCCAGGCAATGACCACCATGAACTTTAAACTCTTTAAGTTATGCAACATAATGCAAGAAATGTTGCAGATTGTATATTCATAAATATTTGTAGCAATATAATTTTGCAGTTTTACTGTTACACCTTTCCAGAGTACAGTCCTAAGATATTAAATATACAATACTATAACATTTGTTAATGCTAATTTGCATTTTAATTAAAATTCATTAACCTGAATAGTTAACCTCAGTGAGACGCTCATTTTTTGTTAACTGACAACTTTTGGCACTACTCACTGTATATCCTGCTGTTTCTACTGTTTGCCAGGTCCTAGGCTTTGTGCAGACGTAGATAATGCACCGTCAACAAAAAATACTACAGTGACATTTTTCTCTCAATTGCATGAAAGCATTCACTTATAAAACACATATTATGCTCTAGCAAGATTGACTGTACTTAGGTCAGCGAGATTCAGCAGCCCCTACTGCTTGAAAAGACATAACTGACATTTGTAAGGTATGCTGCTGAATAATGTACAACAGCAAAAGTAACAGGTGCAGTGCTGCAGCAGGAAAGAGCTAGAGTAGGAAACTTAGCAAAAAGGTCAGCTGAGTCACTTGATTTTATTTCTTAGGAATAATTACATGCCTTCTGGGTAACTATTTCATGTGAAGACATATTTCCTCAGTAGTTCATATATAAAATATACATATTGCTCCAAGTTATTTCATTTGTAAAATGTTCAGAGCTAAAAAGTGACATTCAGGACTGCACTGCTGTGATTAATAAAGTGAAAAATTTCTCAGTCTCACATTTTTATATGTGTGTGTGAGTGTGTGTATGTGTGTGTGTGTGTGTGTGTGTGTGTGTGTGTGTGTGTGTGTGTGTGCGCACATATACAGACACATATGTGTCTTGGATGTGAGCAATACGTGTGTGCTATATACAAATAGATATATCTATCTATGTATGTGCCCATCTATTTATGTCACTTATATAGACGTGGATATATGGATTTACTGAACTTAATATAAACATCAGTAGACGGACACAAAACTCTTCAGTCGCAAAAGGTCAAAAACAAAACAGTGAAATCATAATGTGCATGCTCTGAGTCATAAAATCAGAATATGCAAAGAAAA